>NC_087216.1:34734846-34770157 GCF_015104395.2 Macrobrachium nipponense
TTCATTGCTTTTTTTTAGTTTTCCGTAAAGAAAACTATTGTGCCGGCTTTGTCTGTCCGTCCGTCCGCACTTTATTCTGTCCGCCCTTAGATCTAAAAAGAAAGAAAGAAAAAAGAAATTGCGGAGGCTAGAAGCCTGCAAATTGGTATGTTGATCATCCACCCTCCTATCATCAGACATACCGAATTGCAACCCTCTAGCTCAGTAGTTTTTATTTTATATAAGGTTAAAGTTACCCATGGATCGTGCATCTGGCAACTCTTTCCGGAGGCATGGGACGCACCCTCATTCTACCGTATCTGGTGAGCAACTGAAGCGCTACCGGTCATAGCTGATGATTGTATGCAGCATTATATGTTGATACAGAAAAACTCGATTGCACCGAAGAAACCGGCATTTTTATTTTTACTTGTTTTATATAATTTACACATTTCCTTTTTTTTTTTTTAATACTTCAGTTGACTAGTTTTTACTACTGTATTTCAGCGTATGTTTCCCTCATTATTTTATCCATTTGTCATTTTCGTATGTATTGTGTTCAACTCTCTTTTGGCTTTTGAGTAGTCATATGTAGGTCTTGCTTAAGAAGCTAATTGCTTCTTTGGTTCGTCCAGGTTATGATAGAAATACTGCTTTTCTCTGACTTATGTAATCACTCCATCCAATAAAATATTAAATAAGCAAGGAAACATAGCGCGCTGTTGTATCAGCACTATTTTTATACCAGACCAAATTGCACTTCCATTTATCTTAAATTTTGCAACTCCAAATGTAATGGTGTCTATTCTCACAATTACTTTTTTCAGTTTGCTATTTTATGTTCTGAACACACACGTTCACACTATATATAATATATATATATATATATATATATATATATATATATATATATATATATATATATATATGTATATATATATATATATATATATATTGTTACGTATGAGCCTCGGCCTCAAGGGGTTCAAATACATAAATGGAAATAGTTGAGGGAAAAACAGAATAAATTAATTGAACTTACCGTAAAGGGATTTAAAGTGTTAATTTACTCTAGAGGGAAAGGTTGCCAGAAAAACTCAGCTAATTACTTTACATCTATTTATTTACAAGAGGCCGTAACTGGCTGGATGGAAGGAGTAAATGCAGTGTGTCCACACGTGGGGACCCATATATCTCTCACAAATGGGGGTAGCTGGCTAAAAATGATATTCACGTAAAAGCTGGTTCTCGAAATCTTGCGGTAATGCAACACTTGCAGGCGCAAAGACTTGGACACGTGACTCAGGGAATCTGGAAAAAGATCCAGATTAGACAAGATAAAAAAAAAGGTCTTCTTGCACAAGTTACGATTATTCAGTTCTCTAACACTGGGGAAAATGAACTCTAGTGTTTAACTGAGGTATGCAATGACTTCATTGTCTGGGACGATCACACAAGGGAAACATGCGGCCACAAAGGGAGTGAGAGAAACAAAGGGATATTCCCTTGAATTGGGAGTTTGATTTGTGAAAATGGGGAGTAAATAGACACTAGGAGGTAAGGAACTGGCAATATGCTGTTTCACAAGACGTACCTGGATGCCATGATCAGTGGACCTTTGTAGAAATTACGGCATAGGCTTTGTCTCTGGTCTGGGGCTCTGGGTTCGCCAGTAACCCCTCGTTAGGGTTAAGTGGGAAGGCTTGTGGCGGGGACATCCGTCCGAGGTCACAACTGGAGCTGACTGAGGGCGACGCAGGTGTGTTTCCTGGGTGTGGGGGTCAGCTTAACCCCCCAAGAGCAGGGCAATCTGGAAACAGAACATACAGCCAGCAGAGGGTTCACAGGAAAAAGAGCTTAAGACGTAGGCCTAATAAGTATACCAGGCTACCTACACCTTCCCTTTGGGATACGTCACTAAAGCTGACAAGAGCCTATATTCCCCCTCTCTAGCAGGAAATTCCTATCTCTGGCTGGGGTGTTTTGGTTTCCTGCCTAAAAATCAGCTGATATTTGGGTGAATAAGGCTGCTTCTCTGGCAATCAAAATATTTAACTAAATGCTGGGTAGACGAGGAGATCAATAAACGTAGCAGCTCCCCCTGTTAAGAAGGCATTCACTCCCTTTCGGGCGTGAAGGCCTTGGCTTAAATAAGTTGATCGTCTCGACTACCCAGTTCTCCTACTCTAACTGAGGTTTTTTTAGAGCAGCGATACGGCTAACTACAGTGGCCTACCTAACTTATAGGTGGAGATGCTAAGTGTACTAACTTATTGGGTTAATGTAGTCTAGCCTAAGTGATAACTACGGGTCGCCTGTGACAACAATTTACTCTACCCTTGATAAGTTTACTTGAAAATTCTTTTTGCTGCTACCCTAATGCCCTGGTAATAAATCATTAGCCTAACCTACTCATTACAGTTAATTAGAGACGCAATCATTCCAGAGTGTGGTACGCACAGCAGTGATGTGTCGACTGAATTGTTAAAATACATGATGTGAGGTAATGATGCGTGAGGATGATGAGTGATTAGTGGAGTACCAGGATGGAAATGTAATGAGGTAATTATTTTCAAGTGAGGGTTAGTATTACCATTTCTAGGGGTTAGAGGGTTAGTTTACTGGCAGAGATCAGGCTGGCTACCTTCTTTGGGTAGGTGCCAGGATCACTCTGCAAATGAATGTGAGACTGTAACCTCGGGCACAGGTGTCAAGGAGAGCAGGTGGCTCTTTGGTTAGTTTGTTAATGACGTCCACCCTTCTTCTTCTTATTCCTCCAGGACCTGGCTATACAGTCCTAGGAGTAGACGGAGGCACCGACTCTGGGGTAAGGTAAGCCAGAAACGCCGTCAGGAGCAGAGGCAGTGGTAGCCTGAGGGATTGCAGGAGAACACCCATTCACTTCGGTATCTGCAGCAACCGTCGCTAGAGGTGGAACCTACTGCAAAGGGAGGCCCTCAACTTCGGCTGCTGCGACAACCGTCGTAAGGGAAAACTCCAGGCTGACTCCTGGTCGGGCAGTTCCTGGTCGGCCAGAGGAGGCGTCAAAGGTGAGGTCTGCCGAAGGTTCATCCTCGGGCGACAGAGGTGATGTGAAGAAGGCTCATGGACTGGAAATTGGCCATGGGCTGCGGTAAGCTCCATGCCTGTTGGAGGATCTCCTGTAGGAGGATTCTTGATAAGGTTAGGTGCCGGCCTGCTAGCTCGGGCCAGGCGCGGAGGTCAAAGTTTGTGGTGGCTCTACGTCTAGGTTGGACTGACGCTTAGCATGCTCAGTGCTGCCAAGTGGCACTGGCAGAGAGTTGAGGTCAGCTGGACCTGTGACGGGTACTGGAGGTGCAATACCTCTCAGCGGGCCCTTGGTAATGGGAGACAGAGGCTCCTGTCTCTTGTGGAAGGCTAAGCCTTGTGGAAAATGGACAGTGTCCATGCTGGTATCGTAGGCTAGGGCACCTAGGCCAATTCGTGAGTGCCTAGTACATTGCAGGTTTTGCAACAGAACTGTGAATGATCAATCTCCCTCCTTGGTAACGGGGGAGACTGTTGGTGGAGTACTCCGGTGGAGGACGTAGAATTCCGATGATCCTTGCTTTGGAGTTATTTGTTGTGGTTAGGACCCTAGGCTTTTTGAAATGAGAGGGAGGGACTTCATGTCTTGCCCTAGGAGGAGGTCATAACCTCCTGGAATGTAGCTTGTAACTGCAAGGGTACAAACTTTTGAGAAGTGAGGTCTGGTGACCCTCAATTGGACGGTCGGAAGGGGATCAGTTTAATATGATTCATACCTTCAATCATGATCAGTTGCCGTCTATCGACGGTAGCCCCACCCTCGGGGGATTTGATCTTCCCGTATCAGGGAGATTTGAGCGCCGGATCGTCAAGGGCTCTGACGTGGCTTGGTGGATAATGACCTTGGAGGGGTGCGACGGTTATAGGGCCCTGAGCTGGGGGTCCTAGTAAAGAAGGATTGGTAACTGCCATTGCGATGGCGGGAATATTGTAATTTGCGCACCCTCCGTAGTTGGCAGACATGTGACCCTTGCGGCCACTCCCCCCCCCCCCCCCGTCTCGGCAGAACTGGTCGAGAACTTCTTCTGTGGCACTGGACAATAAGGCCGAGATGGCACCACAGGTAGCGAATCTGTGGGGTCACCAAGGCTTGCAGTGTGCTCTGGCACAGGTGAAGCGTCCTCTCTGGCAGTGATTTGATGTGGAGAAGTAGCTTGGCCCTGGAGTGGTGTGGGGGAGGGACATCCACAGAGGAGGTCCCGTCCCAATAGGAAAACCTACTCCATGCCAAATTGTACGTTACTACGCCTAGGCGGTGAGGTTTGGTGCACCAAGGAGTGGTGACGTGCAGGACGACTGTGGGGAACGGTCTTGGACTGCCCTTCGACCCAAGTCATGGCCCACCTGATGTGCTTGTCGACTGTGGCACTGGCTGGCACTTGGTCCTGGTCTATGAGACACAGATCGGAGCCGGGTATCTACCATAAATGGCAGAGTCACGGGTAGGGTAGAGCCATCAGGGGTGCCACTGTGACTGAAGTGGTCCACACCCGCTCAGGGTGAGACCTGGACTCGGGCATAACGGCCGAGGAGGTTTTGTGGCACTGATCAGGTGGACGGGGCCTGGTCGAAGGCACATGCTTGGGGCACCCGGGATATCCGGGGGAGTAGTGCCCTTGTAGCCCCACAGGCTCTGCAGGAGCCCCTCTGCTGGGCTGGTCTTGAGAGGAGGCTGAGGCACCATTCGGTGGCCTAGGAGGGTTCTGAGGAGGTTTGTGGTTCGCGGCGCTCTTGAGGCGGCACTCTGCTGCGAGGTGACCCACTTTCTTGCAAACGTTGCAAGTCGTAGGTGTCCTTGGTGGGCGTCCTTTGGCCGTGGATCCGGAGAGCTGATTTCTTTTGGTGGCACTATGCGCCGGTGTGATGGGTGGCTAGCCTGAGACAGGGTGGACCGTGTTGCCCAAGGTCGTCAGCCATGCTGCAAGCTTCCGCAAGTGTCTTGGGTTCCTTGTCGTTCAGGTGCACTGCGGAGTGGCCAGTTACACACTGGTAGAGGTCTTCCAGCATGACCCTGTTAAACAGGTCCTGGAACTCGGTGCACTACATGGCCTCGAGCCAGCGCTTTCCGGCTTGGATTTTATGGTAGGAGTAATCTCCCCAGGCCCAACCAACTTCTTTGCCTGACCTTGGAAACGCTGCCCCTCCACCTCTCCAGGGGTGTGATCTCTAAGGCCTTCGTAATGACCCGGCGAACTTCCACCCAGGTACCCTCACGGCTGACCCTGTATCCAGTGAGCGGAGGGCAGTCTTACCCTTGCCATCCAGGTGCTTGGCAAGCAGGGCGGCCCTCTCTATCTCAGTGGTAGGGTAGTTTTCGAATAGGGCTTCACTTCTTCCAGCCATGCCTCGGGCTCTCCTCAGTCCAATTCGGGATAAGAGCAGTTAACGTTTGCAATCGGAGGACTGTGTGACTACCGTAGGCGTGGGGCTGGGAGCTGGCTGCATGGCTAGGGCTTCAGCATTTCACCTGTCGTGCCTTCTCCATCTCGAGATCCTTCTCCTTGAGGGCGAGCTCATGCTTTTTTCTCTCCTTCTTCTCTGGCTTTTCTTTGGTTTTTCTCTTTCTTCCTTTTCTTGCAGGCGTGCGGCATCCTGCTGCGCCTTCATCCACTGGTCCAGTGCTGGTCCTGTGTAACTGGCCTCCTTGCCCAGAGTTATGGGATTCGGAGCCTCTCCAGCTCCATGGATATATGTGGTTGGGCAGCAGAAGACATTTCTCTAGGCTGCAGTGGAGGCTCGGATGAAAAAATCTTAAAAGACTGGGTGCTCTGTGGCACTTTGGGATTGGCACCTTCTGATGAGGCAGAAAATCAAATGGAGTGTGCAGCGTACGTCACACTTAAGGGCGTTCCTAAGTTGGGAGACGCTGGTGGAATGGGCCACCTGTAGGTCCAATACAGGTGCACGGCACTTATGGAGGCGTTCCTTGGTTGAGTGATCCAAAATAGTGGATACTCTAATGAATGGGCGTTCCGTAGGATGGACACGCAGGTAAATAGCTACCTGTATGTCCTGTACAGGTGCCGGCACTGCAGGAGGGCTTCCTTTCGGACAGCACTAGCATTGCTGGTATGGCGGCACTTTGGGAGGGCTACCTGTACGTCTGTGCAGGTGCAATGGCACTTATGGAGCGTTCCTTAGACAGCACTTAGGCTGGTATGCGGCACTTCGGGAGGCGTTCCCTTGGGTAGTGTTCCGAAGGATCACTGACCCTTGTACATGGACGCACTAATTAATTGGGCGTTCCGTAAGGACGGACACGCAGGTAAAGGGCTACCTGTACAGCCTGTACAGGTGCAATGGCACTTATGGAGGCGTTCCTTTGGGAGCACTGGTAGCGTGCTGGTGTGTCCCGTCGGACGACACTTCATGCTGTATACCCAAGTATACTGAAGAGAAATGGCACTGCTCGTGGCAGAGTGTAATGGTGGAGGAGAGAAAGTAAAAGGTGGGAGTACTTCAGCAGCCAGTCGATGGACAGTGTCACGAATTAGTGGCACTGTAAAATGGTAAGACCTGACGTGCACTGGTGGTGGCCAGTCCTAGACTGGTAACGACTTCCTTGATGGAAGTAATGAAGGTTGCGGCGGCACACTGTGCGGTTTGTGCTTGCGGTATACGCAAGTCTTTTGGGATAAAGCAAATGAAGAGACCACTCGGGCAACGACAGGTAATGGTAATTTTAGAAATGCTCAGTCCTTTGCTGAAGTACTCGATTAATGAAATAAATGCTTGCAAAACTGCAATGGACACAAGCGAGTACGTATCACGCTCAGTGTAAATAAAAGACACAAAAGACTAAAATAATGTTAATTCTGCATGCGTATAAGTAATGGACGTAGTACTCTTGGCTTCGTGAATAATAGGCTCTCTCTCTCTCTCTCTCTCTCTCTCTGAGAGGGTGAAAATGATATATGATGAACTCCCTTGTATTTAATTGAACTAAAAATGTTAGTTTAATATGACGCAACTTGCGTTAAATGATCTACTTACGTTAAAGTTTAATGAAAGAATTGCTTTGGATACGGTTTATGTAAACGATAACGCACTAGCGATGAACGATGTTTACGTTACTGTAGCGGGCTGCGCTTATATGAAATGATTTGCGTTTCAATATGAATTTCACAAAGACGCGTTTTATGTTAACAATTCTCGTAATTTTACTGTACTTTGAAGATTTACGTTAACTTTACGTAAGGATACTAGGTCCTTGTGACAAGTGAAATGACGGTAATGATTTTAAGCTGAAATGTTAGCAAACCTTTGTAAATGGAAAAGGTTATGTTTAGTACGAAAGGAAATGAAACTTTCACTCAGTGAGCGGGTGAGCGATGCTAGGTGAAACGCGTGGTGAGGCTAGCAGAGCGGTGAACAGCGTGTCGTTCAAACAGCTGATCTGTAAATGCGAAAGCGATTTACAACACGAAATTCTAATTTCTTATTCAAGATGAATTACGTTCATTTCTCTGGCAGAATGATAGATACTAGTACCGAGATTAATATTATTTACGTTAAAACTTCAAGACTTACGTTACTTTGCTTAAATCGTTGAGATAATGCTTAAAGGGATAAAACATGGCTGCCCTTTGTGAGCGAAGGTTGGCGGCAGGCCTGAGAGATCGCATACGCTCAGCTTAAACTGAGGGCTAAGCGGTTACCAACACTTGGAATGAAAACTAAGTTAAAACGAATTCCCCTAAACATATCACAGACAAAAAGAATTGTACACTTCTTTTGCCGTAACTATTAGTAGAACACTCCTAACTAGCTAGGCTTTCTAACACAACAATAAACCCTGGCAAAGCACTTCCTAGTTTGAACTAGTACTTTCTGGCATCTATCTAACACGTGCTCGTGTCTCGTTAGACGAGAACAAAGCAATTTACAAAACAATATTCATTCGGCGCTTCGCCGTTACAATAATAATATTTCTACTTAGCACTCTTTTAACACTTCTAATAAAAATACTTAAACGTACCTTAAGCTAACATTGGTTATAGAATAATCATATTATATGAATGGTATACCTTAATGTGAGTCAGTGTGTGTCTTCCGCTGCAAGTGCTCTTTGATTTGCGCTTCGTAAAAACATTTACATTTTACGTTTTACAAGGGATAATGTGATTTACAAGCCAGGTTCGTGGCAAGACTTGACATTGTTACGTATGAGCCTCTGCCTCAAGGGGTTCAAATACGTAAACGGAAATAGTTGAGGGAAAAAACAGAATAAATTAATTGAACTTACCGTAAAGGGATTTAAAGTGTTAATTTACTCTAGAGGGAAAGGTCGCCAGAAAACTCCGCTAATTACTTTACATCTATTTATTTACAAGAGGCCGTTTACTGGCCTGGAGGAGTAAATGCAGCGTGTCCACACGTGGGACCCATATATCTCTCACAAGGGGTAGCCTGGCTAAAAATGATATTCACGTAAAAGCTGGTTCTCGAAATCTTGCGGTAATGCAACACTTGCGGGCGCAAAGACTTGGACACATGACTCGGGGAATCTGGAAAAAGATCCCAGATCAGACAAGATAAAAAAAAAAGGACTTCTTGCACAAGTTACGATTATTCAGTTCTCTAACACTGGGGAAAATGAACTCTAGTGTTTAACTGAGGTATGCAATGACTTCATTTGTCTGGGACGATCACACAAGGGAAACATGCGGCCACAAGGCAGTGAGAGAAACAAAGGGATATTCCCTTGAATTGGGAGTTTGAATTGTGAAAATGGGGAGTAAATAGACACTAGGGAGGTAAGGAACTGGCAATATGCTGTTCACAAGACATACCTGGATGCCATGATCAGAGCCTTTGTAGAAATTGCGGCATAGGCTTGTCTCCGGTCTGGGGCTCTCGGGCGCGCCAGTAACCCATCGTTAGACTTAAGTGGGAAGGCTCGTGGCGGGGACATCCGTCCGATGGTTACGACTGGAGCTGACTGGAGGGCGACGGCAGGTGTGTTTCCTGGGTGTTGGGGGTCAGCTTAACCCCCCAAGAGCAGGGTAATCCTGGAAACATAACATACCAGCCAGCAGAGGGTTCACAGGAAAAAGAGCTTAAGACGTAGGCCTAATAAGTACCAGGCTACCTACACCTTCCCTTTGGGATACGTCCCTAAAGCTGACAAGAGCCTATATTCCCCCTCTCTAGCAGGAAATTCCTATCTCTGGCTGGGGTGTTTTGGTTTCCTGCCTAAAAATCAGCTGATATTTGGGTGAATAAGGCTGCTTCTCTGGCAATCAAAATATTTAACTAAATGCTGGGTAGACGAGGAGATCAATAAACGTAGCAATATATATATATATCTATATATATATAATATATATATATATATATATATATGTTCTTCCTGGTCTTGGCACTATTATATATATATATATATATATATATATATATATATATATATATCTATATATATATATTATATATATATATATATATAATAGTGCCAAGACCAGGAAGAACATTCTTTATTATACTAGCTTTCGAGGTTTAAAACCTCATCCTAAGGCTGAAAAAATGACAAGGATGAGAAATCACTAAAAATTACATTAAAATGAATTGTCTTAATAAAAGCTTCAGTAAAAACATTAAATAAAACGAACATCACATACAAACTAAAAATTAAAAATTACGAAAAAACTAAAACAAAACGCAAAACATACAAAAACAGAAATAAAAATAATATGAAAGATAAACAAATTACCACACTCAAAAATAAAATGGCTAACGACCCACTTTGTGCACCTACTAAACCACCTTTTTCTGCCATAAGGGAACACAGTTTAGCACAGGACCATCCTTTCACTCAACTAGATTTTAGAGTACTGCCTTTTTGCTCAAATAGACTTGACCTTTTAATTTCAGAGTCGCTGTTTATTAAGAAAATGAAACCGGAATTGAACAACAACTCGTCCGGTATTCAACTAGCTATCATATAGTTTCATAGTAGGTACACAAAGCGGGTCGTTAGCCATTTTATTTTTGAGTGTGGTAGTTTGTTTACCTTTCATGTTATTTCTATTTCTGTTTTTGTATGTTTTGCGTTTTGTTTTAGTTTTTTGTTTTAGAGGTCTCCTCTACGTATCCGATTTCTTCCCTAAGTCTGTCTATCATGTCTCCTCCTCAGTCTGTGTCTTCTCATCAGGTCCAGTTCTCTTCAGAAGAAGTCTCTTCAGAATATCCCGCTCTTCCCAAAAGGTTATTTGTGAGAACTGCAGCCTTGCGAGACGCCATCCAGTCCCGGGACGGGTGGGCGATGTCTGCCACATGCCCTGTAATGGGTGGGCTGGGCCCACCATGGGTCCACAGGCGTGGCTGGGCCAGCCACTGGCCCCGGGACGGGCAAGTGATGTCCGCTACGTGTCCCAGGACGGTCGGGCTGGGCCAGCCACGGGTCACAGGACGGGCGGGGGATGTCCGCCACGGGTCCGGGGATGGATGGGCTGGGACCTGCCATTCGTCCCGGGTCGGGCAGTCAATGTCCGCCACTTGTCCCGGGACAGGCGAGCTAGGCCCGCTATGGGTCCCGGGAAGGCCGGGCAATGTCCGGCACGGGTGGGCCGGGCCCGCCACGGGTCACGGGACGGGCAAGCAATGTCCTCCACGGGTCCTGGGACGGGTGGGCCGATCAGGCAATGTCCGCCACATGTCCCAGGACAGGTGGGCCGGGTGGGCAATGTCCGCCACGTGTTCCAGGATGGGTGAGCTGGGCCCTCCGCGGGTCCTGGGACGGGCGGACGATGTCCGCCATGTTAACTGGGACCGGTGGGCCTAGCTTGCCATGGGTTCTGGGACGGGCGGGCAATGTCCGCCACGTGTTCCGGCAAGGGTTGGCTGGGCCTGCCATGGGTCACGGGATGGGTGGGCGATGTCCACCACGGGTCATGGGATGTGCGGGCCTGGCTCACCAAGGGTCCAGTTACAGGTGGGCGATGTCATTCAAATGTCCCGGGACAGGTTGGCCGGGCCTGCCACGGGTCCCTGGACACGTGGCAATGTCCGCCACAGGTCCTGGCACACACGTCGATGTTCACCAGGTGTCTTGGGATGGGCGTGCCGGGCCCGCCACAGGTCCTGGGATGGGCGGGCGATGTCCGCCACCTGTCCCGGCACAGATGGGCCGGGCCCGGTTATGGGTCCTGGGACAGGCAGGCGATGTCTGGCACGGGTGGGCCGGGCCCATCATGGGTCACGGGACGGGTGGGCGATGTCTGCCACAGGTCCTGGGACGGATGGGCCAGATTTGCCACAGGTCATGGGACGGGTGGGCTATGTCTGCCATGGGTCCCAGGACAGGCAGGCTGGGCCCTGCCACACGGTCCCAGGAGGGCGGGCGGGCGTTGTCTGCCATGTGTCTCGGGACGGACGGGCCAGGCTCACCATGGGTCCCGGGACGCACGGCAATGTCCGCCATGCATCCCGGGATGGTCGGGCCGGGCCCGCTACAGGTCTCGGGACAGGCAGGCGATATCTGCCACGGGTTCCATGATGGGCTGGTGACTTCCGCAACGGGTCCCGTGATGAGTGGGCAATGTACGCCACGGGTCCCAGGATGGGTGGGCGATGTGCGCCTCATATCCCGGTAGGGGCAGGCCTCGCCCGCCCTTCCCTGGATGCATAGCGGGCCTCACCCGCCCGTCCCAGGACTCGTGGCAGACGTCGCCCGCCCGTCCCGGCGGGACTGGTGGTGAGCCTCATCCACCTGTCCCGGGACACATGGTTTACCTTGCCCACCCATCCTGGGACCCATGGCAAGCCTCGACCACCCAGCCTGGAAGAACCCGTGGCAGACATCACCCACGCAGCCCGGCCAGGGATCCAAGGTGGGCCTGGCCCACCCATCCTAAAACCCATGGCAAATTTCGCCCGCCTGTCCCAGGACCCATGATGGGCCTCGCCCGCCGGTCCTGGGACCCATGGGGGGGCCTTGCCCAACTGTCCCAGGACCCGTGGCAGACATTTGAGGTGCCCTGTCCCCTGAAGGGCAGGTCGGGGCCCGCCATGGGTCGCGGGACCCATGGCGGGCCTTGCCCGACTGTCCCAGGACCTGTGGCAGACATTGAATGCCCATCCCCTGAAGGGCAAGTCGGGGCCCGCCATGGGTCGCGGGACAGGTGGGCGATATCTGTCACGGGTTTTAGGACAGGTGGGCCAGGCCCACCTCGGATCCCGGGATGGGTGGGTGATGTCCGCCACAGGTTCCGGGACGGGTGGTCGAGGCTTGCCATGGGTCCCAGGATTGGCGGGCGAGGTCCGCCACATGTCCTGGGACAGGTGGGTGAGGCCCGCCACCGGTCCCACCGAGACGGGCGGGCGACATCTGCCACGAGTCCTGGGACGGTCAGGCGAGGCCCTCTACGCATCCCAGGAAGGGCGGGCGAGGCCCACCACAGATGTCGGGACAGTCGGGCGAGGCCCGATACGGGTTCCGGGATGGGGGGGCAAGGCCTGTCATAAGTCCCGGGATGGGTGGGTGAGGCCTGCCATGGGTGCCGGGACTGGCGGGCAGGACCTGCCACAGGTGCCGACATGGGTGGGCAAGGCCCGCCACGTTGCCAGGACGGTCGTGTGAGGCCCGGCACGGTTTCCTGGGATGCTGGGATGGATGGGCGAGGCCCGTCACTGGCCTGGGACGAGTGAATGAGGGGACCAGGTCGGGTCGCCAGATGTGGGGCCTTCTATGCGGAGGAGACCGGGTCTGGCCGCCTGGGGTGGGGACCCCGGTGGCAAGGCGACCAGGTAGGGGCTAACAGGTGTTGGGTGGGGCCCCCAGCCAGGAGGCGATCAGGTCAGAACGCCTTTGTTGGGCCCTTGGTTTGGGGAGGAGACTGGGTGGGGCCTCCACAGGGAAGCGAACAGGTTGGGCCACCTGGGGATGGCTCCCCGGCGGTGAGGCGACCAGGTTGGGTCGCCAGTGGTCGGGCCCCCATCGGTGAGATGACCAGATTAGAACCCCACCCATGGCGGGGAGGAGACTCGGTCTGGCCGCCAGGGGTGGGGCCTCCAGCGAGGCAGCAAATGGGTTGGGCTGCCGGAGTGGGATCCCATTGGGGAGGCGACTGGGTATTGCCGCCAGGGTTGAGGACCCGTGTCGGGAGGACACCGGTTTGGTTCCCAGGGGTGGGGCCCCTGGTGGGGAGGGACCGGGTCGGGCCGCCTGGCGTAGGAGCCCCCGGCCAGGAGGGAAAAAATAGATCTAGTTTTTCAGACCTAGCCAATTTTGCTCTAACTGCTCTTTGCTTGCCGCACTCTAATGCTGAATGCGAACGAGTGTTCAGTAAAGTTAACCTCTTTAAAACGAAACAAATAAACAGACTGAAAACAAGGATAGTTAATGGGGCTCTTCTCTCTGCTAGTTGCATCAAAGGTTCAGGAGGGTCATGTGTTCATTTTACTCCTGCAGATCTGTTTTCCAGAATAAATAATCATGCATATTTATTCCAGAACATCAGAGAACATGAATTTGATTTGGAAGAAGATTCTTAAAGATATACTTTACAATTATTATTCTTATTAATTTCTTTATCATGGGATAGGTATCGGTACCAGTCATATTTTATTATTTATATTTATTTTAAATTACTACTCGGTGGTGCAATTTTGATTTTCGATGTTTTGGGGTGCTTAAAGATATGAATGAGTGGGCCTATCAACTCATATATCTTCGTGTTAATTCGTTATCAGTTTAGTTTACATTATGGAAAGAAGTGACGTTCTGAGCTGTATACTTTTTTTTTTTACCACAGTGTTGTTAATACAAAATAGTAATAATTTGTTCTTAACATTAACTAATTATTCATAATTCCATTGTTTTTCGTTTTTGTAAAGAGAAATGTTTCAATTGTATTTTTTCTTAATTATGTAAATTGCAAGATATTAATGACTACAAAGAAATCATGCATATATTCATTATTTTGTCAGATTATAAAAATGTGTTAAATATCAGAAACAGTGTAAGATAATAATTACGATAAAATGTACAATTTTGTACGATATTTTTACTGAAAACCCCATAATTTTGAGGAGCCAGTACGATCAATCCAATCCGAGAGTGTGGCAACACTGCGACGGGACAGCACTCAGTTGTTCCCCAGATGCGGTCAAGTGAAGATTCGTTTGCGTTTGGTACCGCTAGACGCATGATCATGGCTAACTTTAACCTTGAATGAAATAAAACTTACGAGGCTAGAGGGCTGCAATTTGGTATGTTTGATGATTGGAATATGGATGATAAACATACCAATTTGGAACCCTCTAGCCTCGTTAGTTTCTAAGACCTGAGAGCGGACAGAAAAAATGCAGACGAACAGACAAAGCCATTTCGACAGGTTTCTTTTACAGAAAACTAAAAATACATGAAAGTTAAAGCAGCGCTGCTGTCCGATTAATAACAGGAAAACCAATATTCATAATGCCCTTGACCTCTGGGGACTGATCAAAGCGCGGAAACTCTTACGGACGAGTACCACGCTTTGACTCCAGATGTCCAGCTACAGGGATGACATTCAGGTTATGCCTAAAGAAAGAGTGGAGCCAGACATGAGTTCCTCTGAATGCATGAGAATATCGCTACATCTTTCCTCCGAAAGATGCAACGAAGTACTGGAATAAATAAATTAAATAGATATATTAAAATATATATATAAATATATATATATATATATATATATATATATAATATATATTATATATATATTTAATTGTGATAAACCACAATGCCCTCTTAACTTCTTGAATTCTTTGCTCATTTTTGAATACGCTTGTCGCTACAATGGCTTTGTAGTGACAAGCGCATCAAAAAAAAAAAAAAGAGCAAAGAATTCAAGAAGTTAAGAGGGCACTGTGGTTATTACAATCGGGGCATATGTATCTGGTAAAAAGTGACCAGTAGATTATATGTGTATATATATATATATATATATATATATATATATATATATATATATATATATATATATATATATTATATATATATATATATATATATATATATATATATATATATATATATATATATAGTATACATACATATATATATATACACACATATAATCTACTGGTCACTTTTACCAGATACATATGCGATGTACTAACCACCAATGCCCTCTTAACTTCTTGAGTTCTTTGCTCTTTTTTTTGGATACGCTTGTCATTTAAAAGCAAAGAATTCAAGAAGTCAAGAGGGCATTGTAGGTTACAACAATTAAATATATATATATTTAAAATATATATATATATATATATATATACATATATATATATATATATATATATATATATATATATATATATATATATATATATATATATATATATTTAAAGGCCAGTGGTGAGAGAGGATGGCCGTAGTGTAGGCGATGGTAAATCTGAACAGGGACTGCAACTACCATAGAATAGCTCTGTAGATGTTAAATTGTAGGGGAGAATGATCTCGATTATGACATGTAACGAGTACTGTGTGTGTGTGTAAATATATATATATATATATATATATATATATATATATAATATATATATATATATATAATATACACACACACACACACCGGGTACTCGTTACATGTCATAATCGAGATCATTCTCCCCTACACTTTAACATCTACAGAGCTATTCTACGGTAGTTGCAGTCCCTGTTCAGATTTACCATCGCCTACACTGTGGCCATCCTCTCTCACCACTGGCCTTTAAATATTCAGGAGGAAGAGACCCCTAGTCTGAGCTTCGGACGGTAAGTGACGTCCCTAGAGTCGAGACTTACCATCTCAACCCTTTGACTGTGCAGGTGCATTACTGTTAATTATAATCGTAATAATAATAATAATAATACCATCTTCCCACGATGGCTGAAGTCGAAAATGTGAGTCAAGAAAAAAGGCGAGCAGCAGTTGGAGCAGTAATGTGGAGATGATGAAGGCCCCGCGATGCTGCTGACAGCCCAAAAGGAGAACAGTATTCCAACAATGGAAGAACAAAAGATCGGCGGCATGCGGCATTTATATATGTCAGCATCTTGTAGATATAGGAGCACCCGGGAACAAGGCGAGCTCTACTCTCTCTCTCTCCCCTCTCTTAGCATTACAGAGTCACATTTCTTTGTTTTCTTCATTAGATTTGCGATTATGCGTCCGTGTTTGTATGACATACGTAATTTTTGTGGCAGCTCTTTTGTACTCGAGTTTTTGATGTCGTAAATATAGACAATTTATGTATGAATGTAGATATGTTGATGCACGAAAATTAGGAGAAGCACAGAGCAGCATCTCAGATACCAATTGAAAAACATTAACTATGACGCAAGAACCAATTTCTTTAGAATAATTCTGTCTCTATGTTGCTGGAACAACGAGTATTTAAACGTTAAATAAACTAATTATTTTATAATGTTATGCAAAAGAATGCTACAAGGTCAATATATAATATTATATATATATATGCTTGTATACTTATACACACACACACACACATATATACACATATATATATATATATATATATATATATATATATATATATATATATATATATATATATATATCGACCAAGGTACAGACAGGTCAAGACCGAGGAAGACTTCACGGGTGGACGTTTGGTAATCCATTATTACATCATCTGGGAATCTGTTAATAAAGTGATAAATTATGAAACAAATTAAGAAACAATCTTTTAAAATGTAAAGAATCATAAAAAAAGTAAAAAGACTAGAAATTCACAATTATAAAAATATATGGTGATTAACGTAGTAATTTTTCTTATTATTTTTAAATTTTTAAGCTCGTTCGTAATTTATCATATTTATATTAACACATTCCCTGTGATTAACCTGGGTTTGGGTGGGGGGCGCGCGGTGGTTGGAAATGAATGAGGCAGATGGATGGTAAAATTTTAATTTTGAATCTTTTTCTTGCAAGTAATCTCTTTTTCATGATTAGATTACAGCGGTACACTATTGCTTTACGCATCAAGTGGGGAGTGTAAATATTGCTAGGCAACGTTTAGTTGTTACCGTGGAACTCCGGCGCTTTCTGTGCTGTCGCCTCGTCACGGAATTGTGGAATCAGGAGTCGTGATAGGCCTACGTCTATGGTTGGTGTCTGATGAATACTTTTAATGGAGAGGGAGAGATTTGGAAATCATTGACAGATGTCTAGAAGCCTTCCTTTGATAGATGAGATCATTTAGGCTTGCTTTTCTTTTTATCGGTGTCCAGTAGATAACATTGATAAGGAGGAACAGGGTTTCAATGATGCATACATTTTTTTTTATATCCCTAAATAATACATTTGATTGGGAGGTATTTCATTCACATCGGCCTAATCGTTTCATCCTCCTTCTCTAAGTCCTCCCCCAAAAATTACTGATTATTCCTAATGATAGAATTTTAAATTCTATCATAGGATTTTTAAATTCTATACATTACTGATTATTCCTAATGATAGAATTTTAAATTCTATCAGACACACACACATTATACATAATATATATATATATACACACATATATATATATATATATATATATATGTGTATATATATGATGTATATATGCTATATATATATGTATATTATATATATATATATATATAAATATGTTTATACATGTTAGTACCACAGTCTGCAAAGGTAAAATTTAAGGTAGGCATTATGTCACAACGGCACCACTAAGGATTTACCGAGGAGACAGAAGGGTATGCCATTTTACCGCCACTCCCTCCCAAAAGGATAAAATACATACATAAGTACATGCAAACATATATTCATGCATACATACATACTTACAGACATGCAGACTTCTTTCCCATTGCATTTCCAACAGCGTATATTTTCGTTTATGTTGAGAGAGAGAGAGAGAGAGAGAGAGAGAGAGAGAGAGAGAGAGAGAGAGAGAGAGAGGTGTAGGTAGGTATGGTTCTTACCTCTGCGGTATTTTTATAAATGACTTCAAATCAAGAGTAGTCAGATGGGGTTACCAGTAATGTCCCTGCATATGACCATGACCAGCCAGTTTTCGTCTATACTGCTCCTAGTGCATCAAGCCACCTCCCCACCCAACCCCTAGCAGATAAAAGTCGAAGACTCATCATAAAACTCACCACCTTCCCACGAAAAAGCCCTTTTTCCCCGAGACAACAAGTCTCCCAAAGTGCATACAAACATATCATAACTCGAGAGCTTTTTATGTGTCAGAGTTAAGAGAGTTTATGTAAACATATCAAAACTTTAAGGTTTCTTCTTCTTCCTCTTCTTTCCTTTCTTGCGTGCATAAATGAGGCCCAGAAACGAGGGTGTCAAGTTATCATAACTTTTGGGGTTCTTTGCCTTTCTTTCTGTTCAAGTTTCATGGATTCAACATCAAAATTCCATTTTGCTTTTGCTCGAGTCTCTCTCTCACTGAGGGACCTGGGGAAACCCGAACAAGCTGTAAGGTCTCTCTCTCTCTCTCTCTCTCTCTCTCTCTCTCTTTTCAGGTTTGTTGAAATTCATATATTTCTCATAGGTTTACTCGGAACACTTTAGGCGTTTTTTGCAAATTTCCACAGCTTTGTCGCAGTAACTCGTTTCGCTGAATCTCGGTTCCTTTTGTCACCTGCAATAATATTACACATGAATTCGAACCATAATAATAATGACACTCATTATATTATTATTATTATTATTATTATTATTATTATTTTATTATTATTATTGTATGCTGGAAGTAAACCCTCTTTTAAACATTTTTTATTAAAAGTAATTGCTGCCTCAACTGCGTTAATTTTATAAAGGTTCTTCTGCATTTTTTATTATTGTTTTTCTCTGGTGAGCAACGCACCGAAGGTTGGCATGTCTCAAATAGGTAATAGTCAAAGTCGATTGAATTTTTATAATAAAAATTCCAGTGGTGGTAGTCAACTTTTCTGGGTGTATCCCGTAGAGTTTAGTGCATATTATTATTATTATTATTTTAGCGTTTTTGAAGGGAAGCCAGAGTTTATTATTATTATTATTATTATTATTATTATTATTATTATTATTATTAGTTAGTAGTAGTAGTAGTAGTAGTAGTAGTAGTAGTATTAGTAGTAGTATTAATTAATTAATTTGTATATTAATTAATTAATTAATAAAAAGCTCAAATATCGGCAAGGATTAAGCCCCGAAGTTCATTAACCTGTAGAGTGATTGTTCACAGAAGAGAATGGCCAAATGTAAAAGAAATAATATATGAATGAATAAATAGCCTTCTTAAAAATGAATAAAAAAAACTGAAAAAAAATAAAAAATCTTATATGAAAAAGTCTTATGAGCTCATCGTAATACTGACCTTTCCTGTTGATAAATTAATTTGGCCTTATGCCAGCGCGGCTCCTCTCGGCCCTTACCTAAGGTTGTAAGAAGGTGGACGGAAAAAAGAGTAGGGTCGTGACTTCAGGAAAAGCTATAGAGGCGCCTCGTAAAGGAAGGAAGGTTATTTATCCGGAACTTCTCTGCGTTTGTCCGAAAGTTTTGACTGACGTCCGTCAGGAATAGTCGCTGCAAGAAGCGGTTCTATTCCGAACCCCGCGACAAAAAGCGGCGAAGCTCTTAAGCGACGATGTTCTTCTCCCGCCCTTTTCAAAGTTTTAACAAGAATCTGAAAGAAAAGGCAACAAGGACGAAAATGAATCAGAGAAATATGTTTCTCGACAGCAAATGAGGTACGGTACGCTGCTGGAAATTCCTGTTGTGATATTTAACCCCCCCACCCGCCCTCTCCTCCTCTCTCTCTCTCTCTCTCTGTCTCTGTCTCTCTCTCTCTCTCTGTCTCTCTCTCTTTATATAATATATATATATATATATAGATATATATATATATTATATATATATATATATAAGATATATAGATATATATATATATATATAATATAGTATATAATATATTTCAATATATAATATATATATATATATAGATAGATGAGAATATATATCTTTATATATATATAATATATTTAGATAGATATATATCTATATAGATAATAAATATTACTATATATATTTATATATATATATATAATATATATATATATAATATCTATATATAATATATATATAGTATATATATAAATATATATATATATATATATATATATATATATAATCTTGCATACATACATACCACACGATAAACGCATTTCTGTTGTTATGACAAATAAGGGAGTCCATAAACAACTTCAAGTTACAGCACTTCTTTTTTTTTTTGCTTTCGTAAGGGAATATTGCCTTCCTCTTGCAGATACAAATGATTTAAAGAGCAATCGTAAATGCACTAAGAAATATTCAAGCAAAAGAGAAATACAGTAGCTGGAAATAAACAATCATGAATTGGTTACTTCCAACAACTGAAGTGTAAAACCGGTAATTCGTCAACACGAAATTACTGAAAAGTCAGTTCGTATTCTGAAATAGTTGTACAGATATACGTAAGATTTCCTGTACTAGGCAATTAAGGTTCAGAACAAAACATTAAATACAAATATAAGAATAACAACACGAATATTGTGGAGGCTGTTTATTTTTATTAACAATCTTTGTATGTATTTTGAATGAGATTTTAACATGCATTTGCAAGCTTATCCATATTAAAGTTACTTTGCTGAATATTTCATCCATTAGAATTTTGAATTATGATGGCCACTACTATTTTTTTAGCTTCCATTACTGTAGCTGTGACATGAGTTATACTGAAATTGATGGCATGGTGTCGAAAGTTTCGATGATATATTGGCAATAGCACCTGATGACTTTGTTTTAGATCTTCATTTTGATTGTGTAACAAGGTTTAAATCAAGGACTTTTCTTAGACGTCCAGGTAGTTAATTACCCATAATTTAAAGTTGGAAAGAAAACTTACATTTTATATATTCATGCATTTTTAAGTCATGAAAATGATGTATAAAAAAGTGTTATTTCAGATTTTTTTTTTTTTTTTTTTTTTTGTTTTTTTTTTTTTTTTGCCTATGAACTTTGTGATCTGTAATAGTTAGATGAAAAATCAATGATGTCAAGAAACCTTTCCAAAATAAACTGAGTTCATCAGCGTCGAAGCTAGAAAAACATTTTGCTGTTGAAATAAAAATAAATCTTTTATTTTAGCAAACAAACCTTATTTAGTTCTGCCGCAAGCCAGTCGTAAAAAAAATCCTAACAAGGTGAGTGATTTTGACGCTAGGGGAGTTTACGATAAAGTTTTGTTAGTATCCTAAGATAATCCACTCATTTACTGTACACTACAAAAACTGCAACAGATCCCACTTATGATTGACTAGTGACTTAGAAAGAAAAAAAAGCGTTGTTTATATATTAGCTCTTCTGTCAGAAGAGGTTATATAAACAATGCAGTTTCAACATTCGCAAAAAGAGAATCGTGCCATCAGCTTTAGTGGAACATTTACTAATCTCAGCATTAGCCATCACAATTCAAAATTGTAGTGCATGTAATATTCGGCAAATTAACTTTAATTTGGATAAGCTTGCAAGTGCAAAACTAAATTTGCGTTCAAAATACCTAGAAATGATGCTATTAAAAAAAGTTATTCTTTTTTTTAAATGCTTTTTTTTTAATACTTGCGGGTTGAGTTTGTTTTAAACCATAGTCCGCTACTATGGAATAGCTTATGTATATTTCTACAACTATTTCAGAATAGGAACTGACTTACCAGTAACTGCTTGTTGGCGAACAAGACGTTTTAAACTTTATTTGTCTGTTCCGGATTGTTTACTTTCATCTACTCTTTTAGTTTTTTTGTTTTTTTAAATAATTCTTCTTTTATTTACGTATCTTTTTTAGACCATTTGTATCTGAAAGAGGAAGAGGAAGGTTACCTTCCGAAATCTAATTAAATCAATACCATAACCGGAGATTTTTGACGGGTCCCTTTTAACTTATAAACATATATATATATATATTATATATATATATATATATATATATATATATATATAAGCGTGTGCGTTTGTGCGTGCTAGCGCATGTGTTTGATTCAAGATTTTACTGAACAATGACCAGATCACAATGTATAAAACACTAAATGTTTGACAATTTTCTGACATTAATTCCGAGAAATTAAGGGAGCATGATGATAATACTTGTTATTCTATTGGGGGGGCGGGGGCGTGGTTTCAATACATTGAATCAGGTACAACCATCAGTGTTCGAGATCCCGCTGGATGGCGAACTCAAGACGCGTTACAAGCCTGTCTTTTACAAGTCGTCTGTCAACGGGGTACCTCCGCTTTGCTACCCTTTTCCCAGGTAGTGCGTGCTTCTCGCTCTGTGGGACACCAGCGTCCACATTCTTTTGCTGTGCCACCATACCACGCTACCCAGCGTCGAAAGTCGCTCATCCTTTAACTTTAAGACTATGGTCAAAGACTACTGAAAGCACCATTGTCACAGTTTTTCTTCAATGACAGTGCTTTTTTAAGAAATGTAACTATACTTACTAAAATGACGGTCATATAAGAGAGGGTCGAGACAACAAAGCAGAACCCTAGGGGAGCTACGTACTGGCAAATGCTCGAACTAAGGTAACTTAAATTTTGTTAACCTTTAGGGCGATTAGTTGCAAGAGAGACTAGCGGCATTTCTAAACATGGAGTTCATTCGCCACAGATTATCGTAGTTTTATTCAGGAAAATATAAATACGATACTCTTTGTTTCAGTGTGGAGAGAGGTTTATGTGCATGTTTAGTCATTTATTTTATTATTTCCTTCCCCCAGTTTTTTCACGTTTGGTAATTCTGCTTTGTGGAGTTTTGTTAAGCAAGTTACTGTAATTTTTTTACATATACGGGCTTAGTTATTTTAAGTAATACAAATGATAACTGGACCCATTTTCATCGACGTTTATGATAAAAAAGGCTTCATACTGACATCTTATTGTAGCTCTGAGAGAGAGAGAGAGAGAGAGAGAGAGAGAGAGAGAGAGAGAGAGAGAGAGAGCCTTCTTCTCTTTTGAACCGACGACGTCCTCTTTTAAGACACATTCCCTTTTCTCACTCGTATCGCAGCTTATCTGGGAAACCTCTGAGAGCCTTATCAGGAGACCTAAGCCCGAGAATTTGCCTTAGGCCTACAACCCAAAACAGAAAGAAAAACCACCGCTGTTATGAGCCTTCGAATGGCGGTCCCCGGATGGAGATAAAACGCCCGTGACGACAAGGAAGGTGGCATATCACCAGGGCGTCGAAGGCGATAACAGGCAACCACGGAGTCCATCCGGCCCTTTGATTTCAGCAAGGCGGAAAACCATTGGCTGTTGGATGGTTGTGCTGGTTCTTACTGGGCGATCACATTCAGGGGAAAAAGAGGAAATTATGTTGCGTTTTCAAATTTCCCCCGGCAGTGACGCGCTTCGGATGATCTCCGCGGGAGAAAACGAAAACTATGGATTTAGGAGACGCGTGTCTCTTTGCATATTAGTCCTAGTTTGAACTGTCACCATACACATGTTCAGAGATATATAATAAATGCTTAACAACCCGTATACGTGATCATGATTTGTTCCTCGGCAAGCAGTGAAGTCCCACTAGATGACATTGTGCCACTTAAGGCCCAAGAATTTTATCATGTACCTGATATCTAGTCGCAAGCAGTGTGCCGCAACCATTTGGGATTCGGATAGTGGAGGAGCAACCTCATTCCCAATTACTCGCTGGAAATCATAACGGTATCCCGCTCTGGAGCAACTTTCTCTAAAATAGATGTGTATAGGTAAAAAGATGTATATTTGGAAGTGAAGTGTGGATGTTAGTTGCAAATGAGGGAATGCAGGCTGAAGATGATGAGCTGAATTAGTTGATCAGTGTAAGTGACTTGAAAGAAATTGATAAGGTAAGAAATATAGAGACACAGAAGAGATATAAAAATTCTGAGACTTTTTTTTTTTTAAATTATTTATATATTAAGTAATATATATATTAATTATTCTATATATGTATAAGTAAGTGTCTATATATATATATAGGTCGATAGGCTAGTGGAAGGAATATATGTTAGTTGCAAAATGAGGGAATGCAGGCTGAAGATGATGAGCTGAATTAGTTGATCAGTGTAAGTGACTTGAAAGAAATTGATAAGGTAAGAAATATAGAGACACAGAAGAGATATAAAAATTCTGAGACTTTTTTTTTTTTTTTTCTTATGAGGAAAAGGCTGAGGTCGATAGGCTAGTGGAAGGAATATATACGAGTAAAAATTCATGTTTTAAGAGGAAGTTAGGAACCATCTCAAAGAATGGATAAATGTTGTGAGAGACATATTGAAGAAGAAGGACCGTAAAACAAAACTGAATGACAGAATGTGTATGGGATGCGCAAGACGCTGCTGAAGATCATTCTGTGTAGGTGTAAGAAGTGTAAGTTCTCGTCCGTTATTCTGTGGTTAAATTAGCTATTCCCAACCAGGGTTCCGCGGAACCCTGGGGTTCTTCATTCCATCACCAGGGCCTCCGCAAGAAGTCTTGAAATAAAAATGTATGGCAAATGAAGTTTATCTGAATTTGCACAGCTCGAATAGCAGTGGTAAATATTAAATTATTTATATTATTAAGTAATATATATATTATTCATACTATATGTATAATAAGTAAGTGTATATATATATATATATATATATATATATATATATATATATATATATATATATATATATTGTAATATAAAAAAAAAAAATCTCTCTATGGTAAGGATTTACGAGGAGAATATATCAGGTAAACTGTGACACTCACTATAACTTAAAAATGTACTTTAATAACAACTAGTAAGGAAATTAAAGTCACAAACAGAACATTAAACAAATTACGGACGCTTTACACAAAAGCAAAGACTCGCTACACAGCACTTCATCAAGACTACTAATCACTAATCACTGCATTTTACAGTATAATACCCAAGTCACAAAGCTTTACATCAACACAACATATAATTCACTGTAACATCAAAAAGTTAGTGGCAACCAACGTTACATCACACAAGAAAACGTCCAAATGGATAAACAATACATTACCATATATTCCTCAAAACTTGATACACTATTATAATCACTTGTTTGTTTCAGCTCCAACGAAAATCGTCGTTTTGGGCCTTTATATACCAGACTCACGCTAGACATCCATGGACCAAATATCATTGTTTCGATACATTATCCTTGGCGACTACCGCCTACGCCAAGCGCTACTGCCATCTGTTGTCTAGTGTACACACTTTTTTTCTATGCAAATATCATTTTCAAACCTTTTCTGCAATTTTACATTCAATAATCAATATTCCTTTATACATTCCCCCCACCTTTTAACTCAGCGGCTCTCTCCTCATCCATTCTGAATTTTCACTCTTACAGTCTTAAACATTAGCTACTTCCATTTAGCAACTGTCGGAGACTGCCACGTCGTTGGTAACAAGCACTTTCCTTTAAATAATCAACAGATCTAGAGAGAGAATCTGCAATGACATTTTCTTTGCCTGCTATATGGTGAATATTTAGTTTGAATGGTTGCAAAAATAAAGACCATCTTAAAATTCTCTTATTGTTGTGCTTACATTTATTAATAAAGGTTAAAGGGTTATTATCAGTATATACGTCTATTTCAAAGTTACTGTTAAGCAAGTATATCTCAAAGTGCATTAAACTCAAAATTAAACTTAAAAGCTTCTTTTTCAACAATACTGTAATTTAACTGGTGGCTATTATATTTCTTTGAAAAGTAAGATACAGGGTGTAAAACACCATTATGTTCCTGTAATAATACACTGCCAGCTCCTACTTCACTGGAGTCTACCTGTAACTTGAATGGTAGATTAAAGTCTGGGGATTTCAGTACTGGCATAGACATTAACATGAGCTTAAGTTTATTGAAGGCATCGTCACATTCCTTTGACCACACAAACTTCACATCCTTTTCACAACTCTGTTAATGGGTAGGCTACATCTGAAAGTTCTTACAAAATTTTCTGTAATACCCCACTGTTCTTATAAATTTCATCACTCCACGTTTAGATGTAGGAGGGTCAAATTCTTTATGACCTCAATATGACAATCAACAGGTTTCACTTGGCCACTTCCTATTTCATGTCCTAAATATTGAACAGTAGTTTTTCCAAATTCACATTTGGCAAGGTTTATCGTAACATTAAATTCTAATAACCTCTTAAAAACATCATATACTTTTTTTAATGTGATCTTCCCAGGTTTCTCCAACAATAATAATGTCATCTAAATAAACAAATACACCTTCGAGATCCTTCAAGATATAATTCATCTGACGTTGGAAAGTCAGAGGTGCATTACATAAACCAAATGGCATTACCTTATAATTATAAAGTCCATGGGGGGGTGTAACAAATGCAGCAATATCCCTGCTGTTTTTGTCTAACTCAATTTGATAGTATCCTTTCAATAAATCAATTTTACTTAAAAAAGGAAACTTTGCTACATTATCAATTATATCTTCTACTCTGGGCATAGGATATGAATCTTTTATAGTTACATTATTTACCTTTCGATAGTCTGTACACATTCTTGCACTTCCGTCAGGTTTGTCGACTAGAATACATGGGCTAGCCCATTCACTATGGCTTTCCTCTGCTCGTCCGTGTTTCAGTAAATAAGCAACTTCGGTCTTTAACTGTTGTTGTTGCCTCGGCGACATTCTGTATGGACGCTGACTTATTGGAGTCTCTTCTCTCAACCTGATTTTATGTTTTACTCCTTTTATCCTTTTAGGATGGTCTGAAAATAGATCTGAAAAGTTTTGAATTAGCACTTTAAAATCATGCTGCTGTTCATCAGATAAATGAATACATAACTTCCTAAATTTTTCATCATCACTCAAATATCTGTATTTTTTTAATCTAAGTTCAATTTCTTCTTCAACGTCTTTTTCATCATCCTCTTTGCAATTGACAACACTCCACTGGATTCGTTATACTTCTTTAATTTGTTAATATGGAAAGTTTTAACTTTCCTCCGTCCTGTAGGAAATTGAATTCGATAATTAACATCACTTACTTTTTCCTTCACCGTGCAAGGTCCTATATACTTCTGGTTAAAAACCTTACCAGCTGTAGGGAGATACACTAGAACCCTTATCTCCTATGTCGAGTTCACGTTTTGCAGCCTTTTTGTCGTAGTTTCTTTTCATCTCTTCTTGTACTACTTTAAGATTCTCATGTGCTACTTTCCATATTTTTTTTATTTTTTCCTTCATTTCTTGTAACGTGATAGAATCCTTCTCATCTGAAATCAACTGATTCTTTATCACCTCCATGGGTGACCTTACCTGATGGACATATACTAACTGAAAAGGAGAATAACCAACGATTGAATGTACGCTATCACGAACGGCAAATAGCAACATTGGTATGTAGACATCCCATTCCTTTTCATTTTCACAACAGTACGTGCGAAGCATGGTTTTGAAGGTTCGATGAAATCGTTCGACCACTCCTTGGCTCTGTGGGTGATAAGGAGACGATAAACAATGCTTAATATTCTGACAGGCTAAAAAATGAGGTAAACTTTCTAGACGTAAAGTTGGTTCCTTGGTCCGGTTTGAACTTCTTTGGCAAACCTACCAGCGAGAAGAACTTGTTAAGCGCTTCAATTATCTTATCAGCACTCACTGTTCTTAAAGGAATTGCCTCTGGAAATCTTGGTAGCACTACACATAATTGTCAGCAAATACTCGTTACCGTTTGCTAGACCTAGGCAGAGGTCCTACAACAATCCAAAACCAGTTTCTCAAAGGGTTCTCCTGGAACTTCAATGGGTTGCAATGGCATCACCTTAGGGTCATGTTGAGCTTTACCTACTTTTTGACATAAATCACAATTTTTACAATATTCACTACAATCTTTCCGCATCTTAGGCCAAAAAAAATACTTTAATAATTTCTCATAGGTTTTGTTTATACCTAAATGACCAGAATAACTACAGTCATGAGCAATACCTAGAACAAAATTCCTATAACTACTTGGAATGACCACTTGTTCTACAACATCATTAACATTTCTACTCTTGAACTTCCTCATTAGGATTCCATCCTTTAAAAAGTAACACTTGCCTTCCTTCTCGATATCATTTATATCAACAAGGGCATTATCTCTTATTACCTTCAAATTATCATCTTCAATTTGAGATTTAACAAATTCTTCCTTATTAACTTTCAGCATTCGCAAAGGAGTACTGACTTTACTTACTTGTAGTGTTTCCGGACCATCTTTAAACAAGTTTTGTAAATCCAAACCGTCGTCATCATTTACCTTTCCTTCGGCACTCTTACTTCTTGTAGTAACTGCACAAGCAGGAAATAAGTTTGGAAATGTACATTCAACTTCTGTAATAAATGAAGAATTAAAGGGTTTATCTGTCAAAATTGGATTACTGCTACCAAAAACTGTCTCTCCACATACATCATTTCCAAGAATTAACTCTACTCCTGACACTGGGATTTCTCTCACCAAAGCAATTTTAACATATCCCGAAATTAATGGAGTTTCTAACCTTACTTCTACTAATGGAGCTGAAAACTCAGGTCCAAACCCACGCAGAAGTACATACTCTCCAGTATCCTTCCACTGGTCATACATATTTTTTATCATTACAGACTGTACCGCTCCGGTATCTCTTAACCACATTACTTTCCTTTTTTCAACACAAGGGAGGTGTAACCAACCATCTCCCATAAAAGGGTCATACAATTCAGTACCTTTGGATGTGGACTTCTCTTCAGGTAGTCTCACTCCGTTTCCTTTTACAATATCCTCAATACAACCAACATTACTAACATTTTGAACATCATTGTTACCTATTTTGTAACCTATATTCTCATCAACATCACATATATTATTACTGTCGATGCTATCGTTACAATACCTCTTACCTGGCCTAAGGGGAGAAGCAAACAAAAAACAGGACCCTTCTGTCACCACATGTTTTGTGGTTGATTCAAAAATGCAATGGTATTTTCAGGTTTATGATCATCCTTAAATGTACAGGTTTATCTTTAACTTTATTTACCACTTGAATTGGACGGTTTATTGTGCGATGTGGACAACTCCTACTGATGTCCTGGTTTGCCACAACTGAAACATACTAAATCTCTAAAATTTTCGCCTATATTTTGGTAACTAGGTGTAAACTGATCATTTACACTGTATCTGCTTTTCCAGCACTAACACTAGGACCAGAATTATATTGACTTGCCCCTCTACCACCTCTATTAAAGGATTTATTATAGACTCCACGAGATGATACCTGTGAACTCGTAGTCTTACCTTGTGCCTTGTAATTTTGCTGCTCTTCCCAAACTCTGCTCCTTCCAATTTTTAGGAGTGACGTCAGTATTATATAGCTTATGGGTCAATGCATAATTATCAGACAATCTAGTGCTTCATCGACATTATCTACATCACGTTGCATCCAAATATGTTTTAATAAGTGGATTAATACCATCCTTGAACTGCTCAAGCAAGATAAGTTCCTGAAGTTTACCGAAATCACCATTAACTTCTCGGGCATTCATCCACCTATCATACCACAGGCGTTGTTCCGTGCATACTCCATATGAGTGCGACTGTCTCTTTTTATCCAGCTTCTGAACTTCTCTCTATACCTCTCTGGCACCCATTCATAAGCCTTCAAAACTTCAGATTTAACTCTCTCATAATCCTTGGAATCATCTAAAGATAAGGCAGCAAATACTTCCCTAGCCTTTCCTCGAAAGGAGGTTTGAACCAACGTGCTCCATGACGTGCTCGGCCATTCACGCTGTTCTGCCACTTTCTCAAATTGTAAAAAAAAATGCATCCACTTCATTTTCAACAAAAATTGGTACACTTTTTACTGCATTGTCTATTCTAAAAGATTTTGGTATTTCTCTGGACTTTTCTTCTACTTCAAGTTTCTTCATCTCTAGCTCTATCCTCTTTTGCTCAACTTCAATCTTTTTTTGCTCAACTTCAGCTTCTACCTTCCTAACCTTTTCAGCTCTCTCATTTTCTAACTTCTTTAGTTCAACAGCTTTCTCATTCTCTAATCTAACTATTTGCAAATGAATCTGCATCTGCTCAACACTCATCCCTTCATAAACAAATTTGGACTTTTTTGGTTTAACCTTGCGTGACTTTGTTTTTCACGTACGGCTTTGGCACCTTCCTCTTCACTTGCACTACCTTCTGTATTATTCTCACTAGCGCTTTGCTGGCTATCAGTTTTCTTGCCCTTCCCAACTCATTAGTAACAACCCTTCCTTATCAGACAAAATGCCTAAAGTCATTAGCGCCTCACTTACTTTATTTGAGATTTCTTGCTTCCTTGCAGATTCTGATACTTCTACATTATAGTACCTAGCTAGAACAATCCAGTCTATTTAGTTATACCTTCTAACTTTTCACCACTAGGACTACGTATGAAATCTTTCAAATCAAACATCTTTAATAACCTGCTCAAAATAACACAGCAAGACAAATATTATAGCACTAACACTATCACAACTCTCCCCCCTCTCTAAAGTACATGGAAGTACTGAAAAGCAATTAACAGTAGGGATACGTCAAGTTATGGTCGAATACGCTCGACATGAATAAAGCAACAATGAGTTAACACTTAGTATTCATATGTTCGGGTTTCGTTCGACAGGATGAGCAAAGAATGAGTAGGGATAGCGTTCGGGTTTGCGGTTCGACAGGCCCCCATGTAACATGAAAAAAAAAAAAATCTCTCTATGGTAAGGATTTACGAGGAGAACTATAGATCAGGAAACAGTGACAACTCACTATAACTTAAAACATGTACTTTAATAACAACTAGTAAGGAAATTAAAGTCACAAACAGAACATTAAACAAATTACGGACGCTTTACACAAAAGCAAAGACTCGCTACACAGCACTTCATCAAGACTACTAATCACTAATCACTGCATTTTTACAGTATAATACCCAAGTCACAAAGCTTTACATCAACACAACATCTAATTCACTGTAACATCAAAAAAGTTAGTGGCAACCAACGTTACCATCACACAAGAAAACGGTCCAAATGGACAGTACATTACCATATATTCCTCAAAACTTGATACACTATTATAATCACTTGTTTGTTTCAGCTCCAACGAAAATCGTCGTTTTGGGCCTTTATATACCAGACTCACGCTAGACATCCATGGACCAAATATCATTGTTTCGATACATTATCCTTGGCGACTACCGCCTACGCCAAGCGCTACTGCCATCTGTTGTCTAGTGTACACACTTTTTTCTATGCAAATATCAATTTTCAACCTTTTCTGCAATTTTACATTCAATAAATCAATATTCCTTTACAATATATATATATATATATATATATATATATATAATATATATATATATATATATATATAGAGTGCCTGTAGATAAAGGTTCCTTAGGATATCAAATATTATTTCAGTGGTTCCTTGAAGGTATAAAAGTTGGAAATCACTGGGTTAAAGCATGCCTGTGAAGTGGCCATCCCATTCCTTTTTGTTTCTGTTTGGGAAACTGCTTAATTTTATGTGTATGTATATGTATGTATGTGTGTGTTTATATATATAAATAAGAATATATATATATATATATATACTATATATATATAGTAATATATATATATATATATATATACTATAACATATATATAAATAGATATATATATATAATAACTATACTATATAATATACACACACATATATATATATATATATATATATATATATATATATGTAATTCTTTCATAGACTAAATACGCAAGTAACAACCATTAACTAGAAAGATTAAGAATATATACCAGATTAGTAAGATATACTTGAAAGCTCGGAGATTTTCGGACATATGACTGAGGCTGCACTGTTTTTCAAAAGTAAGTGCCCTTACAAAAGGAAGATTCTCGAATGCTTCATCCATTGTCAGTGGAACTGTGGATATGAATTTGTCAGACGTTGAGAATCTGATTCCAAGGATGAGTTATTCTTAAGACCCATTCTTAAGTGTTCCAGCGGATACGCCCAAAAGATTAATCATAGGATAAAATACCGAATGGCCTTAATTTGTTATCTGAGAAAAAACTTACTTCGAGAGGGAAGTAGAGATCTCGAGGTGTTGTTTCGACGGACGCTGGCCCTTGACTAATGTCTATCATGGGACCTGGGTAACAGGACGTGTTAAAAGTACTTTTTCGGGAAGGTGGTCGCGCTACGGTAAAGGCCGGCCATTCGATATTTTACCCTAGGTGTGAGATAGGACTAAAGTGGATTGACCTTGTCCATGACAGTACTTTTTCCAAACTCAAAAACGTTAATCCACAGCTGCATATTCCGTATGAATATGGATTATAATCAGTTACCAACTGTTTTCATTCACCAGTGATCTGGATTGAAGTATTGTCAACTGAGATACAATATGTGCTTCCGTCGTGTTAACAAGTGTTTTACGGGTCATTTAAACTTTATATATCACTTGCGAATCTAAACAGTTCGTAATAGATTATAATCCTTATTCATAGGGAATATACAGCTGTGGAACAACGGCGTTTTCGAGATCGGAAATAACGTAGTACTGTCATGACAAGGTCAATCCATGCTTGAGTAGTCCTCATCTCACACCTATGTTGAATCTTTTGGGCGTATCCGCTGGAACACTTACTTAAGAATGGGTCTTAAGAATAACTCATCCTTGGAATCGGATTTTCAACGTCCTGACAAATTCATATCCATTCCACAGTTCCACTGATGGTGGCGCAATCGGGAATCTCCAGCTGCCCTTACAGCTAAGCCCGCCTACTGATTACGTCACGACCATTCCTTGAAGCTGATTGGTTGGAAATATTTTCGAAAAGTTCGTTAATATGTGGTTCATTTCATCTTCATTTACTTTGCAATAGTTGTTTTGCCAAACTAAAATAATCCAAGAGGAGGTGAAAGACGATTCTGTTACTGCTGTGAAGTTCATATAAACACCCGACAGCCAGGAACTTGGGTACGTGAGGTATTTTAAGTACAAAGACCGTCTTTTACAAGAATGCAAGTAAGCCCATATGCATTGCAGTACTGAAAAAAATGGACTACTAAAATATTTGGCATGTTATGCGTTTCAATACTTACGTTAGTTATGCGGGTTTCTTTTAATTTTACAAAAAAATATACGAAGAGGTGGTCAAGACTTCCTGTTCGTTTCCAATAATTTTCACCCTACGATCACCTTCGTCTTCACCACGAAGACCTACTTCGCGGCACAATAATACCATTTCAGCCGCGAAGAGCTTCTTCGTCGAAGATGTCAGTTGAAAAATACGTCCCTAAAGCTCGTTAGAAAAACGTATGGAATGAGTTGGCACAACAGGTTATGCTATCAGTCTCTCCAGCCATCCCTCACTGTGGAGGAATAGACCGTATTAAATTCTGGAGTATCGTTTTCCAATTGCCTATGTGTTGTCTGCCAGAAGTTGCATTAATGAAAGTTAAATTTAACTAGTCTTTTAAAAATAGCAAGTTATTTTCAATTGTACCTTTTATAAACCAAAATTCGGATGTAGTATGGGCTGGCTCCCCACCCCCCTTTTCTAGCGGACATTTACATGGACAGTTTTGAAACAGAAATTTTACTTCTGTTACACAGCATAACTTGATCTTGCTATATTTACATACTGGAACAGGAAATGGAGTAATTCAGTGAATTTTTTAATAGGCTAAATACGCTAGTGCCAACTACTACATTTAAAACAAATTTAGAAAAAGACGTTTAATTGCCTTTCCATGGAAGTTTCAATCATAAGAGAAGAGACAAATGTTCCTTCGCCGCATATAGGAAGGCTGCTTTCGTCGTTTCCTTCATCCACTTCCTTGGATATCGGTGATGTTTCTAAAGATCATGGTAGGCTGCGACCAGTTGCTTAAAGGGCTTTGGACATCTTTGCGTGGGTATCAGGAAAATAGAAATTGATACAATTCGTCAGCATCTAGCCCAGTTACTCTACCCAGCATATATTATCGAGAGCGCTATAAATAAAGCGAAAAAAATGTACTATAGAGGTCCCACAAAATCCATACAAATAGACTTCTATAAAGTAAAGCTCAGTTACGTTGAAAACATCGAAAAGGTAACTGAACACCCTAACTATGACAAGGCGTATATTTTTCACTATTCTGAATCCATTGGTTGTTCACTCATTGACGTATATTAAGAAATAAAAAAATAAAAACAGATGACGGTGTTTTTAACATCCCATGCAGTACCTAATGAAATTTACTTCAGGGAGATCGGTAGATGAATCTCACAAGATATAGTTTACAGAACTTGGCGATTTTAGTACAGATAGGAGTCCCTCCTTAAATCGAAGTGAGGCTGAGTTGTTTTCAAAAGTAATTGGCCGTACAAAAGGAAGAATCTGGGATTTCCGCCATCAGTGAAAGTAAGGATGTGAATCTGTCATGTCACTGAAAATTCGACTTTATGGACGTGTTATCGTTAAGGCCTGTTCTCAAGAAGTATTCCAGTGGAACGACCCATACAGGTGGGAGCTAACGAGGAGGAAGTCCTACCATACGTGCATATTCCATATAGATACTCTTTTTTACTCAGCAACTTTTCACATTCACCTGTGATCAGCGTAGAAAGTATTGTCAATCGAAATATAAGGTTTTGTTTGTTATGTTCATAGTGTTTTTATGGGCCTTTAAAGTTCCTAGAACACTTAATTTACAGTGAAAGACACAAACAAACTTTGTGTATATATATATATATATATATATATATATATATATATATATATATTATATATGTATATAATTTATATGTGTTTGTGTATGTATGGATATACACACATATATAAAGGTTCCTTGTTTCATTTCCAATGCAAGGACGTCTGTTGGACTTCCGAGTTCGTTGCTATGCAACAAAATGCTAATAAGATCTTAACTTCTTTCTCCTGTTCCGGTTACATGATGTCTGCTATCTTCCTGGGCAAATATTGCATACTGATTTCAAGTTTGTCTCTCATTGGATGGCTTATTCGGTTCAACATTTTCTTCTTCTTCATGAATAAATTATTTTGTGCTTACATGGTTTAATGTTATCTTTTGGCTTCATATTCTGAAATATTTAAAAAAAAATTACAAGTCGAGTTACAGTCCAGGGATTTTCCGATTCATATAAAGTCTACCGGTCACATTCTTCGCATTTATGAAATACAGTTGTTGTTGTACATCTGACCTTAAAAATGACGCTACATGA
>NC_087216.1:34770657-34773157 GCF_015104395.2 Macrobrachium nipponense
CGCTACATGACTGCATAAGGTTTTGTTAAAAAATCACAGACTGTCAGTCTAAAATGCTGCACATTTATCTCTTCTTGCAAGGAAAACATAAAAATTGTATAACATAAGGCCGTAATATGAGTTTCATATGAGTGAAATCTGAGTTATTTATATATATATATATATATATATATATATATATATATATATATATATATATATATATATATATATATATATATATATATATATATATATATATATATATATATATATAAACTGTAAGAAAACAATACCTGTAGTCATATTTTGGAAAAAACCGAGACGAAACTTTATTTTCGATGCAATCGTCGAAAGTTTTCATGAACCCTGTTTTCTAATGTTAAAAAAATTTTGTGTAGATTTATGGCTATCTTTTCGTTCTATATAGTTTAATGATTATCACATTTTATTCTTCACAGAACAGCAAACCCTAGAAAAAAAAATTTAAGTAAACAACATTATATCTCAGAAGCCTTAGGGTGCGTGCACACCAGTGACAAAACACGGTGAGAACATGAAGACTGACAAGTGGGGTAACAAGTTGTTAAGTCGTTGAGAAACATCGTAGTAGACATGTTGGTACGGATTTGTTTGGCGACATGTTGGCAATCCTGGTGTGGACGAGGTGATGTCGTCAGAGACCTCTCACCAACAAACAGACCAACATGGAGTGGACGGACAAGAGACAAGATGCTGTACTAGTTGATCGAGTGTTATCGGAGCCACACGTTGCTGTGGCAACCAAGCCACACGTCGTAAAAGAACCGCGTAAAGAGGTCAGATGCTTGGCTTGACATTGCCGTTCCTGTTGTATAATAACGATGGTCTTGTCCATGCTCTACGTTTTCTTCTTCTCCGATGTGCACACAAAACAACAAATGATGCGGCTGACAGCATAGCATCCTCACGCGACGACATGTCTGCACTTCTGGAGACATGGTGTGTACAGTTTCACCAAGTCGACTCTTATTGCCGACATGTCTCTCAACATTGTGACAGATATGTCCCCATACATATCAGGAGATTTGTATCCGGATGTCTCCTACTGTGTCCCCTACAATGTTTCCAGTTGGTCTCCAAGAAACATGTCACTGGTGTGGACGCACCCTTAGATTAATTTTGTTAAGCAGATAAAGTTTAAACATCAAAATTTTGATAAAAATTTTTGTGATTCATTTTCTTATCTGGCAAATGATTTATATAACTGTTGAGTCAATGAGATCTACTGTTACATGTTTTAGAGTAAGATACAATGACCACTTACAGTAGCAAGTTGCCTGCGGTGGTATTGAAGACACATCTAACCTTATCACAGTGTGCTTTGAGCTAATCAGTGTGAAAAAAAACATCAATTCTTGTCCCACAGATTATGAATTATACCAATGAATAAAAGAGATCATATTTACAAGTGAATTCGCAAACTTATCAAAGTGTTATGGAAGATGAATAAAAAGTTTAACACTACTTGGCTACCAGTATGTTGAGTCTCAGATTTTGGACGATACAAAAAGAATCATGTGGCGTCACATTTGAGCATGACTGTACAGCAGACTTTCAGCTTCTCGATTTCCTAATATTGTGGACGCGGTTTTCAGTGAAATGATCACTTTGCATTTCAGAGATTTTCTGTTGACCATGTTGATAATATTTTTTTCAGCTAATATGTAAGTCGGAACTTTCATTTTTAGTTAACATACAATTCTGAAGTTTCATTCGAAAAAGTCAAAAGTCATGAACCAAATCCACTTTCTGCACATCCTCGTAGTTAATTTAAATTGGATCAAGAGCGTGGGCAGATCTTGCACAATACAGCTCTTTGCTTTGTATTTAATATTTCCAAATTATTTTTCTGTCTTGAATTATGAAAAGTGATGTTCAATTCATATCTGTTAGTCCATTTTTACTTCATGTAAATCCTAGAATATTAATATTTCACGTTGGTAAAAGTAATAGATATCTTTTTCTTATTATTGGTTTTAAACCTTATTCAGTAAATGATATTGTTGTTGGATGTTTCGCAGCCGTTGCTATTAAAAGCTTATTTTTTTCAGCTGAATGCGACATTTTATGGAAAAATCTCCATTTCCTTGATGTACAATTTAATTGGTATCTGTTTTCTCTGCAATTTTTCTTTCTCTGTTTTCACCTGAGGGTATTTTATGTCACGGTGTTTTAGACTTTTCAATACGGACGTGAAGCACCTTTTTATAACGAACAATGACGTAAACAGCTGGTATATAGTTTATTCAAAGAATTTTCCTGAATTAAACGAGAACGACCGAGTATGACAAAGCCTGGAAAATTAGGCTTTTAATTCCCTAGCTCCGCAAGAGAGAAGGAAGAGGGCGATTAGAAACACAACAGAATGTGCCATATGTCTCCATCTTCACGGGAGAGAGAGAGAGAGAGAGAGAGAGAAAGAGAGAGAGAGAGGCTGGGAAATCCATTGCGGAGTATAGGAAAATCTACGGGTTTTGCA
>NC_087216.1:34778157-34780657 GCF_015104395.2 Macrobrachium nipponense
GTATAAAGGGTGTCGGCAGCTACTTTTAGCAGAATTACAGTTATTTCTGTAGCTGAAAATTAGAAGTTTATGTAGATGGTGAAATCTCGGGTTAGTGTACACAAGTAACGGCAAAATGAAGGGGGATGATAGACAATATGTTCCTGGAGTCAGTAAATGCAATAATGGGGTGTTTTACACTGCATAGTACTGGCGAGAGAAGTAAAGATACGATTACTTGAACTTGTTAAAGTGAGAGAGAGGAAATGTGCACGAGACAAGTGGGGTGATAATTATTAAAATTTCTGCAGAGCTGTATTGAGCAAGAACGGTTAGAATTTCGCTATCCATTGCAGGATCCCCGTGTCATCGTTTTTCTCTCATATCTTTCAAACTAATCATTTGATCGAAATGGTACTTTGACTCATTGTACAAGACACCTCCTGCTAGTATTCGATAATATAGTGCATTGTGAAATGGTGTTAGTCAAGGCGTTTACTGTTGACTTACATGGTGTTACCTAGCATCGTCAATCTATGCATTCGAACGTCCTGTATCCCCCATCCCGTTCCTCCCCCCCCCCCCCCTCCCCCCCCCCTCCCTCCGTCCCTCTCCTCATTTTGCTCAACCCACTTTCCTGCCCTCCACGTCTCCGCCCCCCTTTCCTGTCTATTATATTATGTTGGGTCATATTAGATGTTTAGATATGATAGTTTTGTGCACATTCTGAACGATGATCTGTTGAGCAATATTTAAAAATGAACTAATGTGCCAATTTTTATTTTGTAAATATATGTTTTGCATGGAGATCCTCCTCATTACTAAAACGAGTGTAGAAGTTATCGATTGGATATAGATGAGACACTGTTAAATATACATATACAATATATATATATATATATATATATATATATATATATATATATATATATATATATATATATATATATATATATATATATATATGTATATATATATATATATATATATATATATATATATATATATATATATATATACTCCGAGGGTGAGATAGAGACAAAGTAAAAGATATGATAGAGAGATAAATACATTGATTGATTGATACACCAGTATGTGTGTGCTTTTCTCGTTTACGTGTGTTATGAAGATTCATTTACCTGTTAAGAATAATCCATAATTTATTGTCGGTTTTCTCCTTTTTGTATACGGTTAGGAGTCGTATTGCAAATGCATTTCTGCAAGAACAAAGTAACATGATGAAAAATCCGTCTCTATCAATTACGCAGTGATTACTTATACTGCAAGTGTTGCAACCGACAGACAACCCCTGAAATGCTAAGGATACAATTGACAGAAAACGTCGGGAAAAATTAACCATCATTATGGTCGTTACATCAAACCTCGGTATCCTTTTCATTATGAACTCTCCAATGATCTACTGTTATCGAAAAATATCACGGAGAACGGTATTTTATTATATTGTAAATTTCAGAGAGGTATTAGGGGGCAGAGATGAGAAAAACAGCAATAAAGAGAGAGAGAGAGAGAGGAGGGAGGGAGGGAGAGGGAAGGGATGGGGGATAGCGGACGTTCGATTTTGTAGATTGGTCCTGCTGACTCATTCGACTTTACCTTTAAAAATCAAGAGTAAACGCCTCAACTAACGCCATTTCACAGTACTCTACATTAATAGAAATTAGTGGGAGGGGTCTTGTACACCGTATCAAAGTACCATTTCGATCAAATAATTAGTTTGAAAGATATTTGAGAAAAACAATGACTCCCTGTCCCTCAAAAGCATAGAAGGAAATGATGAAGACTATAACCTTACTATTGGTTCTTCTATTTTGAGAGTGACTGGGAAGTCTATTGCCTTTCAAACCGTAAATTAGGTAGAAAAAGTAATATCTTGAATTGAGTTATTATTATTAGGAGAAGACCTAATCTGGAGCAGTATCGTTGAAAATTATAGCTGCTTCCACGGCATCTAATTGGTATAGAGTCTTCTCTATCCTTAGGAAACTTGATATACCAACTACTTGCTGATGAAAAGATAACACGAATAGAGAAGACTCTATACAATTTAAATGCCGTGGAAACAGTATTATTATTATTATTATTATTATTATTATTATTATTATTATTATTATTATTATTATTATCATTATCATTATCATTATCATTATCATTATTTATCATTATCTTATCATTATCATTATCATTGTATCATTATTGTTGTTGTTGTTGTTGTTGTTGTTGTTGTTGTTGTTGTTGTTGTTGTTATTTTGTTCTAAGGGGTCCACAATAATAAAAAAAAAAAATTAAGAGTTCGTATATAATTTAAAAACACTTTACAAAGATTTCGAACCCTTCCCTGGGTTCATCTTCAGTCCAAATGAATGATTAACCAAAACATATACCGAGTTTAACCCGAAAACAATAGAGTCGCTGAAGATTGTTGACACCAGTAGTTAGCTCGTTCATGGACCAGGTGATGAAGAAAGAAGGGAGGTAACTCCAAGTAGGTTATTTCCTCTCC
>NC_087216.1:34785657-34825657 GCF_015104395.2 Macrobrachium nipponense
TAACGGAAATCTGGGTCTTCTCCTACGGTTGTTAGTCATTGGCCGGCCAATATAATTATCTTCAAAATAATCGAAAATAATGTCGAAATCTTCATCATAATTTTGCAATCACGCACGGCCTCAAACCCTTTGATGACATCATCCGTGAGGAGAAATGTTGTGCAGGTCATCATTTTGATCAACGTCTTAACATTTTCTTCGTTGACATATTTTTCTCTCAGCCCCACGTTGGTCATTTTTCTCCTGTCCTAAATGGAAAAAACATCCTGATATGCTTGAGCGTGGGAATACGCCTTCTATAGCATTTTTTGAAGCAATTTCTTCGAAGTCTGTCAAAACGGAGATAAACTAGCAAAGGCTCTAGGGATTTCAATTTGTTGAATACTAACTACTTTGTAACTTTCTTCACATTTATTCGTGAGTAAAACATATATGCAAGGTATTACATTCGCCTTTATCAACCCATGTACTGCAAAAAATTTTTATGAAAATACTTGGAGCCGTTTTGAATGTTCCGTCAGCTAACAACCATCCTTGACAATCGCTTAAAATCAACCATCGCTGAAATTATCATTCGCTCTTAATGTTTCGTTCAAAATAACTTCGCTCAAATTGACTTCGTTCGAAATGAATTTGCTGGAAATAAACTTCGCTCAAAAGGAATGGAACCGGAGAGGACGATTTTTCAAGAAATAAATCATTCATTGTTGACTCATTCCACTCAGAAAAGGCTTCTGCGCTATGCTTAAAGTATTTTGCTTTTGAAAATCAAGATGTAGCTTGTTTATCTATCTATCTATCTATCTATATATATACATATATAGTTATATATTATATTATTAGTATATATTAGTATATATATATATATGTATTATGTAGGTATGTATGTATGTATATATAATATATATATAATATATAATATATATACATATCAATATAAACATATACGCACTACATATATCTATATATATATATATATATATATACATATACGTACATACTATATATATATATATACATATATATATACTATATATATATACTATATATATATATGTGTGTGTGTGTGTGTGTGTGTGTGTGTGTGTGTGTGTGTGTGTGTGTGTGTTTGCACTTATATATTTTAGTGTGGATGCAGTCTTTCACTACCAAGTTGAAGAAAAGGAACTCAAAAACCTCAGAAATATTTATTAGGAGTAAAAAAAGCAAAACTTGTGGCCCCAGGTGTTTGTGTACAGCTCTTAGGCAATCTTTTGGGATGGGGTTGCGACCCTTGATTCCCAAAGGACCGTGGGTATCCGTCCCTCATCTCCCGCGTTCTGATAAACAAGAAATCTACCGATCATTGTAGATGCCCGTACAGAAGCTTTGGCACTCAGCATGCTTTCAGATAGGCAAGAATGTCGGTGTTAAGTGACAGAGACCCTGTTTTATAGCCTCCACTTGAATGCGTTTTTAGATATCATCCAACTTCCACACATATTGATGAACCTGTACTAACTTGTACTTTACATTTAACATTCAATAACGCATTTCATTTAAAACAGCAGCATAGCAAACACTAATAATTATATATACTATATGAATATATCTATATATATATATATATATGTGTGTGTGTGTGTGTGTGTGTGTGTGTATGTATGTGTGTGTGAGTGTGTGCGTGTACGTATAAATAACAAAGTCCCTAGTGGATATTACCAGCCCATAGTAGAAAACCATTTCTGATGCTGATATAAGGAATAATGTTGACCTGTTAAATAGAGTCAATAGTGTACAGTTCAATTGTAAAATCAAGCTCGTTTGTTTTGATGTGTATTATTCACAAAGGTGCCTATTGACGATGTGCCGGCGTTTCTCTCTGGTTCATTAGGAGACCGACCGCTGGATGTACCAATTCCCAAAAACACTTTAATATAATTCATTTAAAGTAATTCATTAAAATCTGTGCAGAAGAATGTGAATTTGAATTAAATAGGATATCTTTCTCTCAAAAGTTTGGTGTAGCGCTGCGTAACCCTTTATCTCCAGTTGTAAATGATTTGTTTATGAAATTTTTTGAAAGTAGAATATTAAACAAAATCATTTCACGCATTTTAGTGTGGTTCAGGTAGGTAGACGATAAGATTTGTGTGTGGTAGGTGAGGGAAAAATGCACAACTTCTTTGAGAAGTAAAAGAAATCCCTACCATCAATTAAGTATACTATTGAAATGGAAAAAGATGGTTACTTATTCTTTTTGGAGTGTCTGATAGATAGAAATAGATTTGGGTTTAAAGACAATGTTTACACAAAACGTACTAATATTTCTGCCTAAATGCATTTTTTAAAGTTTTGATGATAAAATAGATACGATTAGCAATACAGGCAAGAAATTGAAATATCCTGGATATGTAGCAGGCAATGCTTTAGAAGCGGCCTTTCAAACAAAATTTAATGAAACGTGTAGTACTTACAAAGAACTCCTCTGATATACTAAAGGATGTGTATATCACATACCATGTAAGTATTTTGGTATCTTTTATATTGGAAAAAACTGGAAAAACATTGGTATACGTGAATATGTGAACTGTAGAATTTTATACATGTTTGTGAAAACAGTCACAGTCAGTTTGGCAGTGGTAAAAAAAAGATATCTTGTTCTCATGAGGCACTGAAAAGAAGCAACAATTAGTTTAGTTTTATAAAAGAGAGTTATTGTAAGAATATGAACATCATTCAAGGCATGTATAAAATTCATCACAGAATTTCAAAGGAACTGTGTGAGATGTTTAGATATTAAGAAAGGTAATGGATGTGCATGAAAAAAAAAGATAACTTTTTTGAAAAAATTAATATTGAGTTTGTCGCTTCTCCACCTTGACAGTTGTCAGGTATGGGCTTTTAGTATCCAGCGGTTTTGGATTTGTTAAAAATTTCTCTGATTACATATAATGTGCATATCTTCTGCTATATATCCGTCCTTCGTTAGTGGCTTAGAAATAAAGTAGACACCGGTCAGGACTAGTTCCAGTATGTCTTTTGTCCACCTTAGGTTTAATTGATATATATAAATCACATGTAATTGTGATAATCATTATATATAGTATATATTATATATATATATATATATATATATATATATATATATATATATATATATATATATGTACATATATAATATAACATATATATATCTATGTATATAATTCTTTATTAACTTGAACAGTGACCCACGTGTCCCCCAGAAGTTAGGCCATTTATAGAAAAATTAAGTTTTATTCTCTAAAGTACATCCGGAATGGCAGCCTGTTATCGACAGCCATCTAATATAAGCAACGAATAAACATGGCACTGCTTTTAATATCATGCTGCAGTTTCGCCTATCGCTGGAAATGAATGAACCTTTAACCGAATATTTATCAATTCCCGGCACATTTCGCTGTCAGAATTCACTTGGGTATAATTGCGAACACAAATCGTGTATGATTACGGCCATAATTAGCCTTCATTTTCATACCCTTTGCTGGACATGAATGTGATTATGCAACATCGTGCAGCTCTTCGGAGTATTTAGCATTAAGAATATTAGAATAATATCTGCTGTAGTGACTAGTATATCTTTATCCGGATTACTCTAATTGTTCCGTTTCCCTGATATGAGTGGCTCTAAATGAAAATACTAGTCAGTGAAACATTCATATTGGAGGCTGATTTAGTGTCATTGTTGGATAAACTGAGAGAGACAAAGGCATAGGTAAATATATGAAATGTGTCATTACAAACAAAGTTTCTTTTGTTGTTTGGTGCTCTAGAAATAAAAGTTTGGTGTTGCGCATCACGAAAAAGAAATGAGGTCATCGAAGGTCAGCTTTGTGAAAATATTTGCTGGAATCCGGCCTGTTTGGCAGAAGCTCAACCAGTGTAGCGAATTGATCCCTGATGTATTCCCATTTAATCCGTCACTCAATACATTTGCAACTGACTTCAGTTGTCTCCTACTGATTTCCAAGAACGAAAATACTTTCAAATTAGCTTGCGCTTGACTAGTTTAAATATTATTGTGTTTATGTGTGCATGCGTGTGTGTGTGTGCATCTGAAGCTTTGTTTATGTGTGTGTTTTACGTCGGTTCGTGTGTATGTTTGTTCATCTGTGTCCAGTGTGTGTTCGTGTGTGTGTGCGCTCCATGAACATGCATCAGCGAAATGTCGAATGATAAAATTCGTAGCATTAAAAAAAAATAATGATAATCCCGTGCCAACATGTAAATCTCTCTCTTCTCTCTCTCTCTCTCTCTCTCTCTCTCTCTCTCTCTCTCTATCTCTCGTCTCTCTCTCCCTGGCTCTCTCTCTCTCTCTCTCTCTCTCTCTTACATGAACGAGAACTAATTACGGGTGAAATTTCATCCGATTGTTGTTCTGATCAGTAATGAAAGGATCACACGGACAAATTCATCATCATTTGTAGTGAATTGACAGCAAACAAACTCATCAATAATTTATTTGTTCTGCTGATCGCTGTCCAAATCTCATGCTGTGTTTGTTCTGCCATTATCTGTAATTGGCCATTAGTAATTGCTGAGTTCTTTCGCTTGTTTGTTTATTCAGGGATTTCAATTTTTCAGTGTTTCTCGTCGCAAGGAAAGGACACCACTTTTTGTTGTTACGGATACTTTTTATTTTTATTTTATGTGTTTGTATGTTTTCATCTGCCCGTGAAGATGATTATGTTTCCTTCTGTGTTGATGAACATTGAAGTCAATGTTTATTCTTTTTACGCATTTCAGACACATGGCTATATGATTGTCGGTGAATGTGTGTATGTAAAAGAGAATATATGATATCAATGTGAGAATGCATTAACACACAGTCACATAATACATATACAACTCTAAATATATAACACACACACACACACACACACACACACACACACACACACATATATATATATATATATATATATATATATATATATATATATATATATATTACATAGCCTGAACGCAGTCACTGTAGAGGCTGGGTAATCCGTCATACTGCAAAAGATAGGACGGTATATTTAATCAGGAAAAACGATTCGACGATTATATTGGAGGACTTCGATTAGATTGCTTTTTTTTTTTACCCGACCCAGAGGTAAACAGAACGTAATTGGAATCTTGAAATAGGTTGGTTAGGAAATAAGGGAAAGCCATTTATGTCCTGGTTCAACAGTATTAGTAGATGAAATTCCCTAATGAAAATATAATAAAAATGAAGTAAAAACTATATTCTTAGTAGTTGACGAATTTGGTAAATTATTGAATTAGTTGATAAATCAGTGACCGATAAAATGTTATGTTACACACATGTCAATAAATAATAAAGGATAATACATAATAAATGAATGTCTGGATCCCAAGAGACTGCATATTGCTTAGATACAGCAAACATTAAATACCATATTAAATCCTTTGTAAACACCATTCTACCACCCATCGTCAACCGCAGCAAATGCAAACAGTGAAGGAAAGTTTAATTAAATGATTCCGCAAAAAAAAAAAAAAAAAAAAAAAAAAAAAGATTGCCTTCTTCTAATGAGTGATAACAAATTCTCGTACGATGAAATCAAGCCACTACACGGTAATTATCTTTGAATAAATTCAGTAAACTGAGAAAAAAAGTTAAGTATATCTTAGTTTTACCAGACCACTGAGCTGATTAACAGCTCTCCTAGGGCTGGCCCGAAGGATTAGATATTTTTACGTGGCTAGGAACCAATTGGTCACCTAGCAACGGGACCTACAGCTTATTGTGGGATCCGAACCACACTATATCGAGAAATGAACTTCTATCACTAGAAATAAATTTCTCTGATTCCGCGTTGGCAGAGCCGGGAATCGAACCTGAGACCACCGGATTGGCACGAAAACCACTCGGCCAGCGAGGAACTAGTAAAGAGAGAAGAAATCTAAACTTGTATAAATGGTATTAATCCATTATTTGTAAATATACGCGTATAATTTTTGAAGCACCGATAATCCGTTTCCTTTAACGGAGGTAGTATGAAAAATACTCGATCAGTGCCACTTTCACACACTAACTTTTCAATTGCTGAAGAACTCCCTCCTTCTTCGCCCCTCTCCCACCCACCCCCTTGGCTTCCTGCATGTTGGGTCCTGCCTCGCCAATGCCTCTTGCAGCCCTGTGGAGGTTCACCTCTTCTCCCTCCGCCTATTACTTCCGAATTGTGCGTTTCTACAAACCCTCCATTCTCTCTCTATTCGTTTCACTAGACCAAAGACTCGCAAAATGATATGATCCACATTGGAGAGGAAGACAAGGACTTGGTGTGTTTGTATACCTTATATATGTATGTGTGTATATATATATATATATATATATATATTATATATATATATATATATATATATATATAAAATGAAAACACCAGAACTGATGAGATCTTAACAGTCTTAGCGACCCTTTGCTATAGGCAAGACTATAGTAAAGGGTCGTTAAGACCGAAAGATCTCGGCAGTTCTCGTTTTTCATTTTACTCCTAGGCATTACCTTTATATATATATATATATATATATATATATATATATATATAAATATAATATATATGTTTGTGTGTGTGTGTGTTTGCTGGGATACTAAGAGTGAGTGAGAGGTGCATATGGAATACAGTAACCTCTAAGGACAGATTAATTTGCAAGGACAGAGTCCATATGTGGCAGAACGTTGTACAGAGATAACTGAATATTCATTTGCATCTGAAATATCATATTTGGTTTGCATTTGGAGCTCTGGGTTTGTATCCTACCTGAGGTTTCCGTCACTTATGGAATTATGTGGTCTATTGTTCCCTAAAATTGAAATGGAATATATATTGATGTTTCTTTTCATTGTTGCTGGTATTAAAGGAGAGTCGTAAATACCCTTTCTTTGGGATATATTTGGTACATTACATACGAGTATATCTATCTATCTTTATATGTTTATCATTCTGCATATATACGCATTAATTCAGTTGTTGGTGCACCTATGAATTGAGTGAATGTGGCCCAGTTATGGGGCAGCGAGAGAAAAGGATCGTATCTGGGTGGGTTGGAAACTGTTGTGGGGTGGGTTTCTTGAACGAGGTGGTGTTGGAATTTGTTGTGGGGTGGGTTTCTTGAACGAGGTGAGTTGGAATCTGTTCTGGGTTGGGTTTCTTGAACGAGGTGGTGTTGGAATATATTCTGGGGTGGGTTTCTTGAACGAGGTGTGTTGGAATCCGTTCTGGGGTGGGTTTCTGGAACGAGGTGGGTTGGTAGATTATACTGTTGAGATTTAATGCAAAAGGCAGGTAATAGAGAAATGAATGGTAGACCTGAAGAACCTGCAGAAAAATAGAACGGAGAGATACGCGTGAAAATTTATTTTGGAAATGTATATTTTTCAAAGAAAAAATTTCCAATTGTTTGTGGATAGAGGAAAAGGTGAGAATGACGTATATTGCATTTTGTGTTAGTATAAAAACAGCAAGATGATCTACCCTGCGCATTTCTGTGTTACAGTACATCATTGAATTTACGAAAATCCCAGAAATTCGTTGAAACTCATAGCCTTCTCCATGCTCAAGTCTTTTCGTGTTAATGAAAAAATTACCATCTCACAGACGGTTTTGATTAAATTCGTTCGTTTTTAATTGAATTCATTACATATGTTTTAGATGATATGAAGGAATTTGTCCAATCTATGATGTAAAAAGTATTGTTCATCAGTGAACTTCATTGTTAACAATTTACCTTAGTTTTCCCATTTTTGTTGGGCATTAATCCAGAATTTGTCCCATTTTCATTTCTTCTCAACTATCAGAGACTTATATTTTAGTTTGTTGATGGTTGTTGAGAAGTGAGGTATGTTGTTGATGGCTTTAGAGGCATTATACGGACTACAAGACTCTTACCGACTAACAGAGACAATTATTGTCAGGTTATGGATGAATTTATGTGGCACTGCCAACGTTAGAGTAGTGGCAGTGGCACCAACCAGATTCTTGATTTGGACTGGCTTTTCACCTCAAACCGCTTGTTTGATGGGAAGTTCTCACTGCTGTAATCTCAGTGACCGTGGCAGGGGATATTGGATAATATCATCGTTAAACCATACAAAAACTTCTTTCACTTTTCTTCTGAAGATGAAAAAATAAGCCCACAAGATTACTAGGTGTAACTTGTACATTCAGGCTCTATTTCTCCAGAGATGTGTCGGTGGTCAGACTGGGTTAAGGCCCAGCAGTCTTCTGGAACTACTTCTTGTTGAGCTGTCATATCAACAAGAAGTTCCAGAAAACTGCTGAGCCCTTGACCCAGTCTGACCACCTACACATCTCTTGAGAAAGGGCCACAGATAGGGCCTGAAAGTTATCAAGTTTTAAGTAAAATACTATTTTACTACTTACAAATAAACATGTTATACTCAGTAATCGTGTTGGTTTCTGTCTCCAATATCATCATTCTTCCAGAGGCACAACTCTAGAAGACACCTCTCATGTTGGGGTGTCAAGATTTTGAGGGCAGGTGGCTGTAGACAAATAAATACATATAAAATTGTTTTAGGGTCTTCGTTTGAACTTTTGTAGTTCCGGTTGTGCAGCATCCGAGGACGATTCCGGAGTACAACGGTGTAAGTAATAAAGGACCTCTGGAACAGAGAATTTCCACAACGAGGCACATTTACTGCATCATACTGGGGCTGCTGTTCAGAAAATCTGGTTGCTCTCGACAGAATCACATGTAAAGAATCACATACGAAGAATCACACATTAAGAATCACTCATGGAGAATAACAAATAAGGAATCACATATGAAGTCAAAAATGCAAAAACAAAGAGTGGAATATATTAAGGGATAGATCAAATCAATAGCAAATGCCTGAAAAATGGAAACTACGTAGAACAGACAGATAAATGCTAGGTTAAGAAAAGACTTTGTAATTGTATCAAAATAACAAAAATGCTACTCTCTCTCTCTCTCTCTCTCTCTCTCGTCTCTTCTCCTTCTCTCTTCTCTCTCTCACCAGCGTACGAGTATTCACAGAGGACATATTAAGCCAAATCATTTCACGTACCCGACGTAATGCTTTTAACGAAAGAAACATCACGACTGAGATAATTTAGCCGAGACGAAGATGTAAGCATAAATATCAGTCAGTTGCTGCCTTCCCTTTCACTGCTGTGGTAGTTGATTGCTACAATTGCACATCCTGGGTGAATAGTAAAAATGCCCCAGCTGCTCTTAATGGTTTTTTTCTTCTTTTTTTGTGATTGAAAACGGCGGAATAAAATCTCCGGCATTGGTTTTAGGTCACTTACAAGAGCAGCCATTTATTTTCATTAGGAATAAAACCTGTATGTATGAAAACGTTTATGTTTTAGTTACAGCAATGCCACATTCACACAAACATTTATATGTACATACATACATGCATACATACATACATACATACATACATACATACATACATACATACTACATATATATATATATATACATATATATATATATATATATATATATCTCTATATATGTATATATATATATATATATATATATATATATATGTTTGTATGTATGTATGTATGTATAACTGAATCACGAAAGTTTGGAACGTGATGAATACATAAATAAGGGTAGAAGACACGAATGAAAATGAAACGATGGAGTAGCTTCAAGATCTTTCGACTCAACGTCTGCTAAGTAAAGGACGTTGAGTCGAAAGATCTCGTAACTACTCCATTGTTTCACTTTCCTTCGTGGCTTCTACCTTTATATATACTAGCAAACTTACCCATCTACGATGGGTAATAAAATTGCAAATCAAACTGATACACATAACGTGATCCGAACGATATCGCAAACGTGCAACGCCGTGCTATAACATATAATCGTAAATCATCTGACACGCACGATATTAATGTAATAGATATAACGAAAACTTACCTTGACACTGAGTTACATCCGCCTTCCGCCACTTTTAAACACTGTCTCGATTATATAGTCCTTATGTAACGATTTGTCGTGTATAAACGTTCCGTCTCTTTCGCAATGATTAAAGTTGAGCAACGATAAAAATAAGAGAGTTCGTACAGAAATTTGCGTAGTGACCGATCGCAGTCATTTTGACACTCTCACCCAGAATAAGTGAGCTAGGCTGGATTTACTAAGCCGGAAACCGCGAGCCCGCTTCTTAGCAGTCACTATGCAGGTCTGACGTAACGACCCTTCACTTCATCGTAGCAGGCGTTATTCAACCTGTTCACGTAGGATGCCGGTCTCTCACTTAGGACTTTTTGCCGAAGCCACTTGTGTACCTCGGATGTCCTGTATCGGCGATTAGCGAGTTCAATGTTCAATTCAAGTTTCAGTTATTCTGAGTCGTCTATACAACATCACATTCCAATGTTTTCTGCTCGCTAATTAACCGACGTATATTAAATGCCTCTATTTCGTCTGTGCCAGTCAAGAATGAACAACTTTATTTATGTTCATTTTATTTTATTTGTTTAATGCTAACTGAACTCGTTCGCTTAAAAAAAGCGGGTCCGACTTATATTCTTCGAAACTATTTTGCCAGTCTGCCTTGATGATAATTTTCATCTTCTATTGTGTCCGAGCTGAAATATTCGTGACTTTCTCCGGGGAAGTTGTACAGAAATTATGTATGAAAAATCGTAAAGTAACTAAGTCTACGGGAATAACCAGCCTCGTTTCACAGCCAGAAAAAGCTCAGTTTCAGGGAATCCCTTCTCACCCCCACCCCCTACAAAGGAGAAGGGTAGGTTATATGAAACCCCATTACAAACCATCTTAGGGGTCCCCACTATAACCCTGCCAAGTTTCATGCCCATCTGACCAGCCGTTTAGCCGTGATTGAATGACAGACAGACAGACAGACATTACACCCATTATAGTATGATATGTGTGTGTGCGTGCGTGCGTGTGTTACCGTAGGGAGCACCGGGAGGGAAGGTGGACAGGACCAGAAGGGAAGTAAATAGAGAGGAGAGGAGGAAAAGACGCCTCTCAACAAAGAGCAGTTTATCCATTCGGGAACAAATTTAATTCATCCCCTCTCTGGTACATGACACGGAATTAACAACCCCCCTTTCAGCCGGGCCCGCGTTCTTGACAACAACTGATGTCGTAACCGCTTTTGGGAGGAAAATAAAACGAAAAAAAAAGAGGGAAAAATTCTCTTGTAACTGTTTTCGCTGAAATTCTAAAACCCTTTCCCAAAGCCTTCGGTCGAACAGATGGCCTGGCTTTCGCCATGGGCTGGCTGGTTGACTGCCGGCTTGGCCTGTCCCAAAGACTGCGAAAATAATAAACAAATAAATACAAAATATAGCCAATGAAAAATGATCCGAAACAATGCCTTTGTAGAGAGGACAGTTTAGGGTGGTTCTCTCTCCCTCTCTCTCTCTCTCTCTCTCTCTCTCTCTCTCTCTCTCTCTCTCTCTCTCTCTCTCTCGTTCAATTCTCTTTATGTCATTCTCCCGCGTTCTTTCATTTTTCTATATTATATTCTTCCCATTTTTCTACATATTTTCTCTCTTGTATGCATATATGTACGTATGCAACTTTTCATCGCTTTTCAAGCCCACTTGCTAGCTCTCTCTTCTCTCTCTCTCTCTCTCTCTCTCTCTCTCTCTCTCTCTCTCTGTAAATATATAATGTATATATATATATATTTATATATATTCTATATATTATTATATATAAGTATATTTATATATATTATATATAAGAGAGAGAGAGATAGCTATCGCTCTCTGTATTATATATATATAAACATATATCTGTATATACATATACCAGCAGAAGAGAGATTAATTATTGCTGGTGACAAGGAAGGACATGTAGGAAGGACCAGAGAGATACTAAGAGGGTGAATGGTAGCTAGGGATTGGAGAGAGAAATGACGAGGGAGAGAGAGTTGTGGACTGCCAGTATCATTTGATTTGGCTGTTGTCAACACCTGGTTTAAAAAGAAAGAAAATTAGTACATTACATAGAAGAGTGGAGCAAGAGAAAGTCAAGGGGACTTCCTCATGTGCAGATTACATGTGAGAGAGCTGAGAAATTGTAAATTTTTAAATGGAGAGTGTGTGGCAGCACAACACGGGTTGGTGGTAATAGGCTCTGAAATAAGGAACACAGTGAAAGGTAGACCTGCGCGTGTCGCACTATAAAAGGTAGACCTGCACATGTCGCACTATAAAAGGTAGACCTACTCATGTCGCGCTGTAAAAGGTAGTCCTGCACGTGTCACATAGTAAAAGGTAGCCTCCACATGTCACACAGTTAAAGGTAGACTTGCACATGTCGCAAGTGTAAAAGGTAGACTTGCACGTGTCTGGCCAACTGTCAAGTGGTGGAAGCTAACACAAGAGGAGGAAGTGAGGCAAGAATTTAAGGAGAGTGTGTTGAGGGAAGTTATGGCTCACTCACACATTTGCGACTCAAGGAACTCGCATGTCGTAATGGCTGTTTTTGGCAACTGTCGCCATCATTCGCATGCCTAGAGCCGCAAAAGAAAAAGTTGTCAGGGCAATCAAGGACGAACAATGCTTAATTGCCGATATTTTGCTAATTACGACATCTTTGTGCTTTAATTAGGACCAAACTGCCATGAATCGTTACTGTGTCACGAAGTTTGGCGATATGCACCAAGTGGTGGTGGATGTTTTATAATGGGTGGTGCATGTCGCAGTTGCAATTTACAATTTGTGCAAGCTAATTAGGACAAATGGCGACGCCATTGCATCTGTGTTGTGTACTGCACAATGACATGATGACAAATGACAGTTGGCACGACTGGACCGCGTAATTTTGAGAAGTTGAAAAGATCCGCCATCACTTGATGCACTGCGCCAAATTCGGCGATGTGGTAACGATTCATTGCGATTGTTGGCGATTTTGTTGTAATTACGTCGTAATGACATCGTAACTAGCAAATTTTCGGTGGTTAAGCACTGCGTGTCCTTGGATCGCAAATGAGTTCAAGAGAGGCATTAGATTGCTAGAGGGAGTGCAAGGAAGGTGGAATCACAACAGTATGGTGATAAAGAGAGTGGGTGGAGAGGTGTTGGGAAAGACATCTGGAAAGAAACCTCCTGACGATAAGGAAACCTGGTGGTGGAATGATGAGGTGCAAGAGGCGGTGAAAGCCAAAAAAGTTGTTGAAAAATTATGAAAAGAATGGATAGCTAGAGGATAAGGAGAGGTACAAAAGACAAAAGAAACAAGTAAAGAAGGCAATTGCACAAGAAAAAGCAAGACCATTAGATGACATGTACAAAGAACTGGAAACGCCTGAAGGGGAGAGATAAATTCACAGAATTGCAAAGTCGAGAGACAAGAACACCAAAGATTACTCTCATATGCAATGAGGATAAGATAAAGAAGAGGTGGAAAGAATATCATGAACACCTGTTAAATGAAGAAAATACTAGGAAATTCTTTGAAGATGGATTCCAGAACCTTGATATAGCAAGTACTGTTCGCAGGAAGGAAGTAAAGAAGACACTAAAGAAGATGAAAAACAGTAAAGCAATAGGACCAGACAGAATTCCTGCAGAAGTGCAGAAGAAGGAATAGACATGCTGTGGTAACAAAGCAAGACAATATGCTTTCAGGAAAAGATACCAGAAGAATGGAGACAAAGCTTTATTGTATCTATAAAGAGAAGGGTTACATCCAGGACTGTGCAAACTACAGAGGAATAAAGCTTATGTCTCACACTATGAAAATCTGTGAAAGAATAATGGATCAAAGACTTGTGGAGGAAACATCTGTAGGTGAAGAACAATATGTTTTCATGCCATGAAGAGGAACGATAGATGCAGTGTTTGCCCGGTGACAGATGATGGAAAAACGCCAGGAAAAGCAGAAAGGACTGCACATAGTATTCATAGATCTGAAAAAGGCTTATGGTAGAGTCCCACGCCTAGAGGTTTGGAGGCGTATGCGAGTAAAGGGAACGCCGAAGAGGCATGTGAAGGTTGGTCCTAGACGTGTATGAAGGAGCAAAAACCCAGGCTAGAAGCACTGTTGGGTTAACTGAATGGATACCAGTAAAGCCTGCCGCTAACGTTCAGTCATGCCTGTGCAGTTATAACCTCACAGTTCGACTGTGCAGGCATAACTGAACGTTAGCGGCGGGCTTAAGAGTTGGTTTACATCAGAGATCTGCTTCAAGTCCATCTCTTTTTGACCAGATTATGGACGTGCTATCTCAAGGAATAAGAGATCAGTCTTCCTGGTGCATGTTGTTTGCTGATGATATCGTGTAATGCAGTACCAACAGATGGGTAGTTGAGTCAAAATTAGAGCAATGGAGGAAGGTACAGGAAGACTGAGGATTAAAAATCGGTAGAAAGAAGACTGAATACGTAAGAAATGAAGATCAAGACTAGTATGGAAGGGACAAAGTTGAACTGAGTAGAAAAATTTAGGTATCTTGGTTCAAAAGTAGCTGGTGAAGGAAATTTGGATGTTGAAATGATACAGAGTGCAGGCTGGACGGAAAACTGGAGAAAGATGTTAGGTGTCTCTTGTGACCACAGAATCAACATAAAGGTTAAAGGAAAAGTGTATAAGACAGTAGCGAGACCAACTTTGATATATGAAGGAGAAACATGGCCAGGAAAGAGAGTGCAAGAGAAGAAATTGGATGCGGTAGACATGAAAATGCTCAGGTGGATATGTGGAGTTACGGAAATGGACAGGATCAAGAATGAAAGAACAATAGAAGCTACTGAAGTCATACAACTATCAAAGAAGATCCAGGAGAGAACCAGGGTTGCCGTTTTGAGGAATTTCATCTATTAGTGTGGCTTTCTGGTGACATCTGGCAACCCTCCGTGGCTTTTCCGACCACAGGCCACGGCACTGAAGAAAAAAATTCTTCACTTTGCCTTTCTATGTTTTATTATGAAAATAAAGATATGAAACATATCCTGCATATTTATACAAATGAAATTTATTGAAATCCTTTATTTTTCTTCGTCAAAAATACTTTATATTGAGCTAGTGACGTGTAGTTTTCTAACATCACGGGAAATAATTATACATCGGAAAATACGCATTCTAACCATTAAATCATAAACAAAGTAAAAAAATAAGATGAACTGCCTATGGTAACTGCTGAAAGCCAATGTTGTGAAGAAAAAACGGCATCACTGGTGAAGACCACAGTGGTATTGTCATGTGATGAGAAGGGATGAAACATATGTATGTAAGGAGGAGAGTGATGCAGATGGAGGTTCCTGGTGGGAGAGCAAGAGGAAGACCTAAGAAGCGAAGGTGGATGGATGTAGCTAAAGAAGATCTGAGAAACAAACAATTGTCAGAGGACGATGGGTTTGAACGATTCAGATGGAGGAAAGCTGTCAGAAACATTGATCCCATATATAGAAGTGGGCAAACATTCAGAAAAAGAAGATTATGTATACATATATGTAAAATTCTCTGTTTGCCTTTATTTGTATCCATCTTCCCTCTCTCTCTCGGAATTGTGTTAAAACGAACTCAGAAAGCGTTCCACCTGAAGTGTGAAAAGAGATAAAGACGAGACGTTAACTATTGTTGGTGAAAAAAAAGAAAAAGAAAAACGCGTGAGAGGAAATTTGTTGAGAAGGAAGGCCAGGTAATTAAGAGAGGAGTTGGCAGCGTTTAAATGAGGGGAAGTGGAGGAAGGTGCAATAATAGGCCAAAAAGCTTTGCCGTGGAATTGCCTTAGCAGTAATTGCTGTGTTTGTTGCAAGATGCGGTTCTTGTTATCATTACAATTACCGTCATTATTATTTCTGGTGAGCCATTCTGTTGATCCTTCTTACTTTTATAATAGCCAAAGGTTGTATAGATATTGTACAGGAACAACATATGAGTGCATAACTGCCCCTTGCTTTTTATACCATTGAGATCATTATTTTGACCGGTACGTCATTCTCCCCTAATGGGGGTGGCTCTAGAAGGTGCTATTATTATTATTATTATTATTATTATTATTATTATTATTATTATTATTATTATTATTATTATTATATTGAACTGGCTATGAACGGTGCTAACCTTGTAGTTATACGAAAATCTTTTGGGATGTGACCATGACCTTTTCCAGTTTTGCTCGACCTGCGAAGACCGACAGACTATCAGGTACCCAAAATGAATACATTTGTAATGCGAGCATAAAGATCGTTCTAGTTGCAAGAAAAAGAAAGTTTTATAAAATCAGTGTGAGTCTTCAAACAGATGAACGAAAATGAAAGTTATTTACCGCCTATAAAACTACCGGGAAGAGTGTGCGGAAAAAAGCGTCCGAGACAAGCAGATACCGGGCAGGACCCACTCTAAAGATAGGTCGGCCAGACAAGGGTATTAAAGATGAATTACCCGGATCGAACGGATATATATATATTATATATATATATATATATATATATATATATATATATATATATATATATATACACACATATATATATATACTATATATATATATATATTATATTAATATATATATATATATATATATTGTTACGAAGTGCCAAGTATCTGGTTACCATGCATCAAATATTACCTCACAAAAAGCCAGACACCTGAACCCTCATAACACGTTTAAACGACTGAATACTCTAAAGGCAACAGTGATCCCTTAACACTTACCAGTATTGCAGAAAATCAGACTAAGTTCATCAAAACAGGTGTGAGGTAATCTTGTAAGTAATTAAATTAATCCAAGGGCATCACTCCATCAACAATTTTAAAAGTTTAAGTATTTCCCTGATTTCAGAAGTCTAAGTACTTCCCTGGTTCTAAGTCACTTCAAATAAATTGAAGGAAAGCAAATAAATTACCACTCTATGTTTCTACCTAACATAAATATAATCATAATTAAATATAATTATACTGGTGTAAAATAAAGAAAACTTATAAAAATTTTTAATACAAAAATTTATTATTAAACTCAAAATTTATAAGTGAAATTCACAATATCAGGGAAAATTACTGTTACTTGAAAACAAAGTAAAGTTTAATTAATTCTTGAATCAAATTAAGTAAAATTAAATCAAAATTAATTTATCACAAAATTCAAGAAAATTAATTCAATTGAAATTCAAAAGTGTTAGGCAATAATTGAAATCAGAAATTAATTCACAAGTGCTAAACAACAATAAATCTTGGAAAGAATTCTAAGTAAATGCAAATTAATTCACAAGTGTTAAATTCAATTAAATGTGTAATGATTAAGCAATGAAAATAACTAAGTCAATTAAATTGTGAATGCAAATGAAAATATAAAATAAAAAGACACACTTCAATAAGAAAATGAAATAGTGCACAAACAATGCAAAAATCAGCAATGTGTAAAAGTGTAAATGTTTTCACTCAAAACATTGTAAACATCAGTTTTTACCAAACCTTCGTAAACACCTGTTATTAGTTATTAGTTAACCACAGTTCCTAACAATTATTAGTTAAACACAATTCATATCCGTTATTAGTTATTTTAGTTAACCAAACACTTTTCCCATTAACTTTTAGTTATTAGTTGCAACTAATAAAAATATAACACTTTACCTTTTTGCCTTACACAATTTCACAAAAACCAGGCGCCGTTATGAAACAATGTCTGTTCAGATTCCACAAAAGAAACTAAATAAAACTAAATAAACTCTAAGAAATATCAAACATGAAATTCTCACAAGTTACGAGTGACCAATTTACGTTACGTTAATATAATCTCGATGTCGAGAGAGAGAGAGAGAGAGAGAGAGAGAGAGAGAGAGAGAGAGATCTAACTGCCTCGAGGTCCTATGATCGAATGTAATGAAATTTTCTTCCTTTACGGAAACTCGACTAGGCAGATGATACAAAACGTTCTTGTCACGAATGCTTCCAGTAGCTTGGAAATCTGACGCAATCTTCATAAAGAAATGAGTAACATGACTCGCGTACGAGTCCAGTCTTAAAAAAAAGAAAGACGTACCCAATCGAAACGGAGTCTAAGCGATAATTAAGATTGACATATTTTGATAACAACGCAAGACTCCAGCTCGCTCGCTATCACACGTGTTGATAGATTTAGGAAAGCAAACGGAGATCTCTCTCTTTTTACGTTATATATATATTCTTTTACAACATGCAATGCAAAATCTGAACACACATTTTAAAACATCCTATTCTAAGCTATCTAGGAATCTGAAAAAATGTTGCATAATCTTACATGACATTTCAAAGAGGGGAAACATGCATTTTGAAAGTAGCAATATATGAACTATATATATATTTCTATAATATATATATATATATAATATATTATATATATATATCTATATATATGTATGTATGTATGTATGTATGTATGTATGTAAATATACACAAATACATACATAAAACATACATTACATACTAACATTTATATATATATCTATATATATATATATGTGTGTGTGTGTGTGTGTGTGTGTATGTATGTATGTATGTATGTATGTATGTATGTATGTATGTATGTGTATATATACTTACTTGAAGGCAAATTAATTTTCATTCATTGAATGTCTGAGGAATTCTGAGTGACCTACATGACATTTTACGTGAAAATATTATTTAAAACTAGAAATATAGAGTTCTTACCCTCGCTATCAATAGGAAGATTAACTTACAGTTGTAACATAATTTATGACGCAGTATTTTTTACCAAAATAACTGACACCGATAAGTAATTAGGTTACTGGTAGACGACCATTAAAAGAAAGTTAATGCGAAACTGAAACTTTCAATGAAAGACGAAGGATGGCCATGTTCTGTTGAATCAACATGACAGTAGAGGGTCCTGCTTGCCATGAGCCCGTGTGACGTCATAGTCTGACCTCCCCGGTATCAGGATTGTGCAGACAGATTGCGCAGTGTAAGAAACAAGCATCGATGTGGGTAAAACCATTTTATAGATTTAAAACACATTGGAGGAATATATGTCACGCCATGTTGCCATCGGAGAAATGTTTCTTAAAGTTTTGGGAGCTCTCGTTGTTGCCCCTTATTTGAGGAAAGTTCTTTTCTTTGATGTGAATAAGAAAACTTTTTTGGGGCTTTTTTAGTGTTTTGGGTGCAAGTTAAATTTATGTAAATCCTCCAAATTATTTTTATTTAATATTATTATATAATGTGAAATGGAAACACAAAAATGCTAGATAAAAAAGGAATACGTGTATATACAGCTTCGGAGGGAAAAATTTCTTCCTAACATTCTTATGACCATACGGTCTGCTAGAATAACTTCATTCTAGAGCAAAATAGATAGAAAAGCACGCAAACATACTAGAAAATGAAAAACGAGTAAGCAAAAATATCAGGTCGATAAAAGGTATAAACAAAATATTTTGCATTTTTCAGTGAAGGCGGCTCGAACACGCAAAAACGCTAAAAATCAAATCAGAATTTGGAGGAGGCTACTCTAACTTTTGTGGAGGAAAACTTTAATGTCATATTTCTTAGATATTATATATAATCCCTGGTACAGATTTTTCGACGAGCGTATTTGGTCACTCGTTTTTGTGTCCTTTTCATTCTGACTGGAGGCAAACAGGGAGAATATCAAAAGCCTTTTTGAATAAAACAATTTTTTAAATGGGTATGTTAAATGAACGTTGTGCCAAATAGAGTAGATGAATGAATGAGTTCATTTATTTTCCTCTACGAAATTAAAATATTTTGTGGGTGATAGACCAACTGGGGGAGGGAGGAATTCATTAGTGTACCTGCGAAAATAAGGGAAGCAGACAGAGAGAGGGAATTGTATGAATGAGGGAAATACAGTAACAGCGCTAGAATAACAGTCATTGTTGAAGATGTCTGATGTCCGGCAGAATAGATATAGTAAGAACACGCAAAAATACTTAAAAAATTAAAAAGACGTTCAAGCAATCATATCAGGTCGATAAAAGCTGTAAACAAAATATTTTACATTTGGCGGTCTGAGAAGAAAGGGTTACCTACCGGGGGAAGTTGCTTTTGATAGGAATAGTTAAGGAAGATGCAACAAGGCAACCCCCCGCAGGGGGATAGTGCCGTCAGTGCATCTCATGGGGTGCACTGTAGGCATTACTAAAGGTTCTTTGCAGCGTTCCTTCGGCCCCTAGCTGGAACCCCTTTCATTCCTTTTACTGTACCTCCTTTCATATCTTCATAGTGTGACTGCCAGAATTTCGACCTGTTACACCTTTCAATCCTACTTACTCTCAATTTCCTTTCCAGCGCTGAATGACTTCATAGGTCCCAGTGCTTGGCTTTGGCCTAAACTTTATATTCCATTCCAATTATATTCCAACAAGACAACCGACCCCTTAGCTGTGGGGGTGAGGAAGAAGTAGGAGGGAATGAATCAGAAAAACGGAATGGCGCTGTCAGGAAAAAAAACAGTAAGGAAACAGCCTTGTGAAGTCTTTAAGAAAAAGACAGCAGCGAACGGTTATAAGAAGTAGAGATGTGGCCAAGTATCAGTATCGGTATCGGTGATATCGGCTAGTTTTTGTGGTATCGGTATCAGTGAATTTCTGGCCGACACCATTCGATACTTTTGTCATTTGTATAGGAATTTAAAACCCTTCTAGGCTTCCTAAAATGTACGTATAATACAAAGGCCAACAAACAAACTATATATAGGCATATTGTTTATCTTTTTAAAGCAGATGGTATCTTAATATTGTACTTTGTATTTAACAATTTATTATTGTAATTCTAATTTTAATTAACTGTGGTTGTGTCTATCTCTATCAACAATGAGTCATTGCCATTCTGTTGGAGTAGTACTATTTTAACATGTGCAATACAGGTATGGTATAAGTGAATGGTGCAATGAGTTACTGTACTGCTACTGCTGCAGCTTGGAATTAGACACGTGCAGTTTATATAACCTTATTAAATGACCTTTCAATTTTTGAATCTTCAATATACGATAACCAGAGAACAAGAATGATTTTAGTAACAATATATAGTCTCCTAAATAACAGTAATTTGGAGGTAACAGGTATTGGTTTCAGCTTTAAAAACTGGTATCGGTACCGGTATCGGCCAGAAATTTGGTATCGGTACATCCTTAGTAAGAAGTATTCAAACCATAAAACGAGATGATGAAAGCGAAACTTTATTTTGGCTACTGTTTGCAAGGATTGTATATACTATACACATATATATATATATATTATATATATATATATATATATATATATATATAATATATATATATCATATATATATATTATATATATATATATATATACATACATTTAAACCATACATATACAAGAGAGAGAGAGAGAGAGAGAGAGAGAGAGAGAGAGGAAATAAAAATGCAGAGTCCAGTTGTCTGTCTTCATAAGTCCGTTTATATACAATGTCAGCTTTGAACTCAAAGTGTGTGAGGATTAGACAGAATTGGGCCGCATCAGTCTTAATTAAATTTCGCGGTTTTCAAGGTCTAGGACGTCAGTATGTTTCATAAATTCTCTCTCTCTCTCCTCTCTCTCTCTCTCTCTCTCTCCTCCTCTCCCTTTTATATGAACATGAAAGGAAAACTGGATAATGAAGTGTCTAACTAAACCTTGCTTTTGATAAGAATGTCTGTAAGGGTAATAATATTCATAACAGAAAAAAATGAGCAAGAATTTAATAAAGAAGCTGGCAGATGATACAAGTGTAGATAGTTACTAGGATAAAGATGATGATAATATTTAACAAGTGCTTGATATAATCATTCCCTATATTAACGCTGCTAATAAGAGTGACTGTAATCATCAGAATATGAGCCGAAAGTAAACGTTGCTGATAGTATAGTAATAATGAAAATAGTGCAATAGTGAAAGTAATAATAGTAATGGTGAAAAGAGATAGGAAGCCTCCACCCCCTAAAAGCCATTGAGAGGCGTCAACGAATCAAAAGGAAAATGAATGTGATGGAGATTAGACGAAACGTGAAATATTGCACCGATTTATGCTAACCGTGGCTTATGAGCCTATGACAGAGGGAATTGATGAACTCCGCAAGGGAATGCGCTGTACACACAAAACGAGCAACGACATCGAACCCCCTTCTCCCCCTCCCCACAATCAGTCGAAAAATAATGGGGCCGGCAGTGCCTTACGACATGACATATTTCCGTTACTCTGAAGCAGTTCGCCGGTAGTGGAGGATACCTTTCCTCCGACCTTGACTCGCTGTGATCCTCTGGTATTTTTGCTTTATTTATATATATGTACACACACACACACACACACACACACACACACACACACATATATATATATATATATATATATATATATATATATATATATATATAGAGCAAAGATTTAACGCAGCCGTTAGAAACTTTATGCATTGAAGGTATGTGGTTAAGAATTAAATCAAATTTGAATATTAACTCTTGTGAGTGAGGTGTAAGCGAAATCTGAAGTCAGGTTACAACTATTTATTTATCCAAAATTCATACACGTCATAAACCCTTGCAGGCCGCAATGTAGTCCCAACCTTTGACAGGTAAGGTAAAAGTTGGTAACAGGCTGCTCAATGAGCAAGAGCCCGTGCTGGCATAAGGCCAACTCAATCAAAAACAACAGGGGAAAAGAGATTGAAGATGGCCCTCTGTGTCTCTTCACTGAGGCAAACTTACAGTTGTACAAGAATAAAATATATGAATATAAAATACATGTACATATCTAGGTAAATGGCATTCTGATACGTATATAATAGTAGATTCACACCAACCGTGCTTTTGATGTCTAGGCCAGTCCCTTACGACGTTCGTGATCGGCTGTTGATAAGCCAATCACAGGGCTGGAAACTGTCTCTCTCGAGAGTTCACATAGGCAGGATGTATGTTCCACCTCTCCTGAAAGACGTATCCCTCAGGAGAATTAGAACATAAATCCTACCCATGTGAACTCTCGAGAGAGACTGAGAGTTTCCAGCCCTGTGATTCGCTTATCAACATCCAATCAGGAGCGTCGTTGATGTGAATCTACTATAGTACAATATCAAGAAGGTGATTATATCGACGTCAGAAATATCCGCTGGAAACACTGTCTCGGAATTTGTGTTTCCATGGTTCGCGGGTAGTCTGTGTTGTTGAGCGCGTGCTCCTACAAACTCTCTCTCTCTCTCTCTCTCTCTCTCTCTCTCTCTCTCTCTCTCTCTCTCATCATTTTTTTACAACATTTTCATTATATATTTGTAATCTCGTCGGTCTTCTTTTAATAATCAAAGTTTTCTTTGGATTTTTTTTAATATGTTTTACGTGTGGTCGAGGTTTGTCACGATTGCACGTCTGTAAAGTATTATCAGTGTAAATTGAAATTACTTTTTTTTAATGTAACTATTGTATCTATTCATTTTTACTATTTTGTGCCCTAGTTTGCGACAGTTTTTTATTATTTGAACTATATTGGTTTAGCTTTAAGAATCGAAGTTTTTATGAAACAATAAGTTATTCATCGTTTTATACTACAGCATATTTTTTGTGATAATTTTCATTCTGTAGGATGGTGCATAATCCGCTGATCTTCATAGTCGCCTTTTGTATTTATCTGTTGTTTTATTTGTAAAAAATGTCTGCAGACTGGGTAATTTGATAAATTCTCAAAAGTATTATGAAAGAAATGAACAGTGACCATAATTTATTTTTACCTAAAACTTTGGAGACTTTCACACATGTTATTGAATAATAATAATAATAATAATAATAATAATAATAATAATAATAATAATTAATAATAATAATAGAAAAGGGACTATACAGCCAACTAAGAGGGGAAGACAACCACCCAGAAATTCCTGAAGCCGAACCAAGTAAGAGACTCTGGGAAAAACATATGGAGCAATCCGGTATCACACAACAAACATGCAACATGGCTCCAGGAAGTCAAGGAAGAAGAAACAGGGAGAATAAAACAAAGATTCACAGACATCACGACAGACACAGTCAGACACCAACTAAAGAAAATGCCAAACTGGAAAGCCCCAGGTCCCGATGAAGTCCATGGATACTGGCTCAAAAACTTCAAGGCCCTACACCACGAATAGCAGAACAACTCCAGCATTGTATCTCAAATCACCAAGCACCCAAATGGATGACCACAGGAAGAACATCCTTAGTACAAAAAGACAAGAGTAAGGGAAATATAGCCAGTAACTACAGGCCTATCACCTGCCTACCAATTAATGTGGAAGTTACTAACAGGGTATCATCAGTGAAAGACTATACAACTACCTATAGGAGACAAACACACCATCCCCCACCAACAGAAAGGCTTCAGAAGGAAGTGTAGGGGCACAAAAGACCAGCTCCTGATAGACAAAATGGTAATGAAGAACAGTAGGAGAAGGAAAACCAACCTAAGCATGGCATGGATAGACTATAAGAAAGCCTTCGACATGATACCACACACATGGCTAATAGAATGCCTGAAAATATATGGGGCAGAGGAAAATACCATCAGCTTCCTCAAAAATACAATGCGCAACTGGAATACAATACTTACAAGCTCTGGAATAAGACTAGCAGAGGTTAATATCAGGAGAGGGATCTTCCAGGGCGACTCACTGTCCCCACTACTCTTCGTAGTAGCCATGATTCCCATGACAAAAGTACTACAGAAGATGGATGCCGGGTACCAACTCAAGAAAAGAGGTAACAAAATCAACCATCTGATGTTCATGGACGACATCAAGCTGTATGGTAAGAGCATCAAGGAAATAGATACCCTAATCCAGACTGTAAGGATTGTATCTGGGGACATCAGGATGGAGTTTGGAATAGAAAAATGCGCCTTAGTCAACATACAAAAAGGCAAAGTAACGAGAACTGAAGGGATAAAGCTACCAGATGGGAGCAACATCAAACACATAGATGAGACAGGATACAAAATACCTGGGAATAATGGAAGGAGGAGATATAAAACACCAAGAGATGAAGGACACGATCAGGAAAGAATATATGCAGAGACTCAAGGCGATACTCAAGTCAAAACTCAACGCCGGAAATATGATAAAAGCCATAAACACATGGGCAGTGCCAGTAATCAGATACAGCGCAGGAATAGTGGAATGGACGAAGGCAGAACTCCGCAGCACTAGATCAGAAAACCAGGCAAAAGGGAAACAAAATGACGGGGCAATACACAAAGCACTACACCCAAGAGCAAATACGGACAGACTATACATAACACGAAAGGAAGGAGGGAGAGGACTACTAAGTATAGAGGACTGTGTCAACATCGAAAACAGAGCACTGGGGCAATATCTGAAAACCAGTGAAGACGAGTGGCTAAAGAGTGCATGGGAAGAAGGACTAAATAAAAGTAGACGAAGACCAGAAATATACAGAGACAGGAGCAAGACAGAAAGAACAGAGGACTGGGCACAACAAACCAATGCACGGACAATACATGAGACAGACTAAAGAACTAGCCAGCGATGACAATTGGCAATGGCTACAGAGGGGAGAGCTAAAGAAGGAAACTGAAGGAATGATAACAGCGGCACAAGATCAGGCCCTAAGAACCAGATATGTTCAAAGTATGATAGACGGAAATAACATCTCTCCCATATGTAGGAAGTGCAATACGAAAAATGAAACCATAAACCACATAGCAAGTGAATGCCCGGCACTTGCACAGAACCAGTACAAAAAGAGGCATGATTCAGTGGCAAAAGCCCTCCACTGGAGCCTGTGCAAGAAACATCAGCTACCTTGCAGTAATAAGTGGTACGAGCACCAACCTGAGGGAGTGATAGAAAACGATCAGGCAAAGATCCTCTGGGACTATGGTATCAGAACGGATAGGGTGATACGTGCAAACAGACCAGACGTGACGTTGATTGACAAAGTCAAGAAGAAAGTATCACTCATTGATGTCGCAATACCATGGGACACCAGAGTTGAAGAGAAAAGAGAGGGAAAAAATGGATAAGTATCAAGATCTGAAAATAGAAATAAGAAGGATATGGGATATGCCAGTGGAAATCGTACCCATAATCATAGGAGCACTAGGCACGATCCCAAGATCCCTGAAAAGGAATCTAGAAAAAACTAGAGGCTGAAGTAGCTCCAGGACTCATGCAGAAGAGTGTGATCCTAGAAACGGCACACATAGTAAGAAAAGTGATGGACTCCTAAGGAGGCAGGATGCAACCCGGAACCCCACACTATAAATACCACCCAGTCGAATTGGAGGACTGTGATAGAGCAAAAAAAAAAAAAAAAAAAAATAATAATAATAATAATAATAATAATAATAATAATAATAATAGGCGTAACAACACGATACTATAATTTCGGATCACGTCAGACAGTGATTTCATAATTCGTCATCAGATGTCGATTAAAAAACAATCTACAGATTTATCAAGAGCAATAACAGTAATATTTCTTCAGTTTGATGAACAGCACTTTACATCCGTTTTGGAATTTATTCCGATTAGCCATTTATTGTTTTAGCTGCCCCCATATCAGATCTATAGGATTATTATATATATTTATATATATATATATATATATATATATATATATATTATATAATATATATATATATAATATACATATATATAATATATATATATATATATATATATATATATATATATATATATAAAAGGGGCGTAGTTTTTTCGCTGTGTGGTATACAATTTGACCGTGTGTAACAATTCACTCATATTATACCGTTCGTCGCAAGACATACCCGAACCTATGTCTTACCATTTGCCAGTGTCTGTAGCTTATCGGTCCTAACCGAGTGATAAGAAGCACTGTCCATAACGATATTGGATTTTCCTTGCATATTCCGAAGAAGCTACGATTTGAACCATCCCTCCAACTCGGCAGGGTTCATTTGGCGGTGATGATCACCATCGTTTGTCATATGAAATATTATTGTGCATTTGGGACGAATCTCTTCCTTCGCTCCTTCCCATCAGATAATGATAAGTCTGCCAACTTCACCAGTCAGTGGATTTATTCCGGTTGCCTTTGCATTGCAGACTCTGCATCTGGTCAACATTTGTCGAAAGTATAATGTTGGTTCACCGTATAAGTAGCTTCATCTCCCGTAACCCGCCAGTGCGCCTCATGCGGTGCGCTTTAGGCATTAGTTAAGGTTCTTTGCAGCGTACCCTCGGCCCCTAGCTGCAACTTCTTTCGTTCCTTTTACTGTACCTCCTTTCATATTCTCTTTCTTCCATCTTAACTTTCCACCCTCTCCTAACAATTGATTCATAGTGTAACTGCGTGGCTTTCCTCTTGTTGCATCTTTCAGACCTTTTACTATCAATTTCTGTTTCAGCGTTGAATGACCTCATAGGTCACAGTGCTTAGCATTGACCTAAATTCTATATTCAGTTTATTTCATCTCGTAACTGTTTAGTCTTTGATCGTATGACATCGCTTCTCTCTATAAAGAACACCCGTTCGTTCAGTGTTGCAAGTCTGATTTTTTTATTTCAATAAGGCACTGATCCTAATGATTCCTTACGTCCAATGAAACAACCTGAATTCTCTGCCATTTGCAAGATCGATTTTGTCCAAAGTTAGAATTTGCTTCTCTTCATAGAGTTTCAAATGAGAATCCTTTCGTCGTCGGGTTTTGTCAGTATTTTCTTCTACGTTCTTGGAATATCGAACCCCGCCCTGTGTATCCCGTTTCTTTATCCTTTTGATTCCTCGCAGATACGGTCATTTGCTCCCTCGCTAAATTCTGTTGCTTCTGCAATATGTCTTGTATCTCGTGCGTAATGAACTGAAGCTCCACCTTCAGTTATTTCCTTACAAAAATATTTATTCACTTATATATAAGCTCCTTTGTTCCAGAGCTGATGCTACGTTTTGGGGAGACAGCCATTGTTCCTTGTGTTTATATGCATAGGAGGAAAACGATATTGCACAGAAGGCGGAGGAAAAAGAGAATAAATATTAATGTGCGTAATACGGATGGCTAAGAAAGAAAGCTATAATGCACTGAGAGGTTGGGGGAGGGGGGAGAATGGGAAAAATAATATTCCATACAAAATAAAGGGGGGGGGGAGGTTGTGTGAAGGAAAAACAATAGTGCGCGGAAAACAGAAGACAGAGACAAAAATATAAATAATGCTCAGAAAACAATGAATACAAAAGACAAAGAAAAAATAATAATCCGCAATAAACAGAGTGCAAAGGAAAAACAGTTTTGCGCAGAAATTAAGTAAAAAAATATGCACAGAAATAGGTCAAAGAGCAAAAGGCAACGTATTGAAAATGGAAGACTTCAAGATAAATAGGATATTATGATACCAAATCTGTGTCATATGAATACATACTGCCAACACAAATTTAGATAGAATAATGGAAAAATGAACGAAGATAGAATTAATATGGATATTACATCAATTTTTCACGGAAGCCAAAGCAGGATTCACTGCATTATTTTGGCTGTAATGCACTATTTAACATACCATACTACCTTGCTCATCCACGAATCCCCTGACAAATGGTAGATGCGTTATATGAAATACATTAAATCAATGATGACGCCAGCAATTTTACATGAACTATTCTATACAAGGGATTTTTTACCAAGGCCAGTGTTGATACAGTGGATCATCTATATGCGATTATGTTCCCCTAATTACGTTCTCGGTCTCTTTGTAAAATGGAGATCATAGGCTTTCATCATGATGAGGGCGTAATGCAAACAAAACTTCTCAAGAGGATTCAGAGCCGCTGAAACACAGTGTTTCGGCAACACCTTTTTATCAAAGCCTCGGATAAAGGTGAAAGTTGATAAGTGCATATTGTATATAAGCCCACTTCATTTTTGCCAATATCATTTGGTACCAAAGTTCGATAGTTTTGATATTAATAGAGTAAAATGAAGTCGCCGATGCTGGAACCGTGAAAATCACAGAAAAGAATCCAAAAAACCGTTCATGGCGTAAACATAATATGACGTCATGAGGCTCCTCCCATCCACCAGGTAAGCATTACGTCATAACACGTCTAGGCTTCAACAAATTCGATAATGGCCGTCAGGATATGGCATTGTCCCCGTTGTTGCAAGAAATGCATTTGTGCTACGGCAAATCACTTTGTATACAAGGGAGAAGACCCGTGGCAAGATTTATTATATCATGAAAAGGTAATTATTTCTATAATGGGTAATAGTTACTTGGCAACACTCATCTCTTGCTGCAGCAAATAGAAGGCCGTAGCGTTGAAAGCCGAGGTAAAACAAAACGGATTGTCTTTTAGTATTCCCGCCCTGAATAGATGTAGATCAAACAAATATTCTATACTAGACTGATTCATTATGTGGATGAATGACACATATTGAATTATTTGTAAAATAGAAACAATACGAATATCAAGAAAATGGTAGAATTCCAACCTAGCAACTTAGTCCCATCACGGTCTGCTCACTTTCCCCCAAATCCCCCCCCCCCTACCCCCTCTTGAAGGCGGAGCTTTGTTTACCTCCTTATTGCGTCAGCAGGTGAATTCCCGTGATACGTCATCGCTTACGTAGTTACCGTAGGTGGGAGGCAATCCAACCCAATTGGGTAGACTTTGTCTCTCTTGGTCTATCTTGGCATTGGTCCCAACAACTGCTGTGGAGGTTGCGATGAAACCGCCACATAATGATATGATAATTAATAATAATAAAATTATTGAGAATGATAATGCGATCAACGGGACGATGACAAATTCTGCTCGCCATCATTCATATAGCGCTTAAGCCTAAGATCTTACTACAAAAAACAGTAGTTTGGTCTGTCTGTCTGTTGTCTGTAAGCACTTTTCACCCCTGCGGAATCCCCCGTAAGTGCTTAACATCTGACGGACCAATTTATTAGCATTAGGGGTTAAAGAGGGGTGAAGGAGAGAGGGTCTTTCCCTGCTCAGTGACTACCTAACTAACAAGACCAAACCATTTTCAAATCGTTGCTGAATATGGTAAGATATCAGTGAAAATTGCATCGGGAAAACTACCGCTCGGTTGGTAGTTTAAGGTAAACATTGAATGTTGAATTCTCAAGTTCTGACAAGTAGGGCAGGTAAAACAACATAGGAAATAACAAGAAAATAATATAAAAAGTTCGAGCGTTAGATCGGTGTTAGATAACTGTTACTTTAGAGTACAGTCACATCGTCTGGGGTCGTGGCACTCGGCCTCGCTGGCCGGGTACCGGTCCCCACTAACTAGCGGGTACTAATATCATTTGTGAATATGTCATCGGCAAGTGGGCAGAGCCACATTTACAGACGTTTTCCCTATATGTAAACTTCTCTATACTGTGGGTAGTGCCTTATAGACGTCATAGGTTAACGTCGCTATTGCGTTCAAAACCTTTACCTGCGATTTTGATGGCTCTGGCATAGGAAACTCACTTTTACTCTAAGTATCAGAACTATCGAACTTAGGTACGTAAAATTGTCTCTAAATAATCGTCCCTTGTGCCTCAGAAGCTCATAGATAATACTAAGTTAATTGATAATGACATGATAAAATGCAGTGTTCACATATTTTTCTTCGTAACAATAATAGTCCTCACTTTAAAAAACTTAATATTTAGATGTCCCATAAGTCCAGCTTCTCTTACAGATAGATGGCTTCCATACAGAATGGAGATAGAGTACTTTGGAACCAGCTTCGAGATGGTACACAAAGTCCTTAGGGTCGGGATTGCCAATTTACCCTCTGTTATTTGACTATACTATGCATACACTCGGTAAGTAATCAACTAGACATCCAATGATGATATTTAAGACTGACAAACTCAGAATGATTAGGTTTTTTTTTATAAGAGAAAGTTGAAGAGACAACTTTAATTATACCTCATCTGCAGTTATTAGTGCATTTTTAGGAGAAAGACTACAAATGCTTGGAACGAAAGGAAAATAAGAAGGTTACGGTTTGTTTATCTGACTATCCATTTTTATTTTATTGTTAGTATTTGGAAAAGAATCGTAAAATACTTTGATAACAGCAAAATACAACATCATTGAGGTGAAAGTCTTTTGTATGTTTGTGTCTGAAATCCCTCTCCATCCTTATCAGATTTCTAGTAAAATGGCAGATTCCCGATTACGCAGTGAATGAACTAGATGTTATATTAAACTATACATGAAGCTCTTCCCGTTAATAACTACAGATATCTTCAATAGTGCCTTTATTCTTCCAGTCTTTTGTATCAGTACAAAGACTCATCAATGTAGGATCGTAGGTCGCAGGAAAGTTTTGATCCCCCAAAATTCAGTGTAATGCTTCTTAAACCTTTCTCGTGGGTTATTTGTGGACATTGATGGTCTATGGCGAATTGAATTTCAAGATAGAGAAGAGACGATATCCCGGATATTACCGTTGCCAAATATTTCTTCAACGACTTTTATTATACCGGAGAGCTTTTATCTCGAGATGTGTAGCTACCACTGACTGGAGCTGTGGTCTGGGGTACCTGACATCTGTAACATGCGTAATACATTACTAAATAGTATTTTGTCTCGTACTTTTAGAATTATTATTGTTATAATAAAACTTACTCTGGTAACTAGTTAATTTTAGGCGAGTATAGTGTCTTATACTAAATATTTATAAAGCACAGTTATAATTTATTTAGTGTTAAATGTGAGCGATAAAAGTATGTTTATACGTGTATGCTCCAGAAGATGAAACTTCGGATTGGTGTGTAAATTAGTATGAAAAGGATGAGACGGAGAATTGGTATCTATGTGCGTACGTGTGTGTCAATTGAAATTAATGTATATTTTTAAGGTTATGAATATACGAGTAAAGATGGGATTTATTGTATGTGAGAACAAGTAGAACGAGGCATTGATGAGTATTTTGTGTAGATAGTGATAATAAAGTAAATCGATATTTTAGAAAGTTTACGCTTATGTTTATATAGATGAAAGTTTGAGCTGGTATGTTTGCCCATGTAATACTATATCCCAAAAGATGAAGTATGTGTAACTTTCGTGTGGGATTTATTAAAGAAAATCAGAGTACACGAATTTATGCTCGCATGTGTTCGTGCTTGAAGTGAATTTGTGAATAGACTCCAAAAGTGATGAACACTAAGCCCATCGCCGACCAAGATTCTGGTTATATAACCACATGATCCTTTGAAACAAATGGCTCCTACGTTTTGGAACAAACCGACATAAAGATTCGGTGTATGCGAGCCTTTGGGGAGCTGCAAACCCCATGTAATATTTTCTTGATGTGGCCCGAGCATTGCGGCTGAAAAGATATTAAGATAATAAGATATTATAGCAAGGCTGTTATGCAACACTCGGGTTTATATGAATTTGTAATTTGTTTTCATGCGGCTATACGTTCCTCTTTGTATGTTTAGGGAAGCGGTTTGTTTGTGCCCCGGTTGCCCCCCCCCCCAAGGCGGCCCTACTTTTATATATATATTATATATATATATTATATAATATTATATATATATATATGATATATGTATTATATATGTATATTATATATATGTATATATATATATATCATATATATATATATATATATATATATATATATATACAATGAAGGTAGGGGAAGCACACCAACAGGTCAAGGAAACTCATATTTATTAAGTTGCAACGTTTTCGAAGCAACCAGCAGGCCTCATTTTCAAGCTAAAAAGTAACAAAATCTAATTAGTACAATAAAATTAAGCTGCAATATTAAAATACACAATGTAAAGTACAATAAAACAATTACAGTTAAAAACACAAATAAGGACCAACCGTTGAGTTTGAAGACAGAGGAAGGACTAACAAAAAACGTAAACAGTTCACGAGAGGTAAAGAGGTGTAGACGTGGCATGGTGTTCAGTGAGGGGACCAGTTTTTTAATAAACAAAGATTCATTAATTGTTAAAACCTTGTGATTGGAAGCTCTGCCCAAAACCTGAAAGTCCTTGTACTGGATAGAATACCTACATTTATCGGTATGATCCCTTATGTTGGAAAATTCGGGATTCGAAAATCAGCTTAGTGCCAGTTCTATAGCTGATAGCTCTATGACTGTCGATTCGGACCTTAAGTAACCTATGTGTCGATCCAATATAGGTTCCTCGATTACATCGAGGACAAGTAAACTTGTAAATGACACACGAAGTCATCAATGGATCCAAACGGTCCTTGAACCAATTTACAAGCGCCTCAGTGGCGTGATTGGTATGGTCTTGACCTGCCACCTGGACGATCGCGAGTTCGATTCTCGGGCATTCTACTGAGGGGTTAGAGATGTGTATTTCTGGCGATAGAAGTTCACTCTCGACGTGGTTCGGAAATCACGTAAAGTTGTGGTCCCGTTGCTGAATATCCACTGGTTCCCTGCAACGTAAAAACACCATACAAACAAACTACCCATTTACAACACGATAGGATTTGTAGGTTTGTAACTTTTGCTGTTTATGAATTTTTGTCACTTATTCACTTGGGACTTTTCTGTTTACAAATTTAAGCCACTAATATCGTTTAATATACATAGAGTGAATTCGATAGTAAATGACCTCAGTCACGAGACTTACGCACTCAAGAACCCCAAACATTATCGGAAAACCTACAGTTACCAGTGATACATAATGAACACCACATATCCTGTTAGTATCGTGTCATGTGCATTGTTTATTGAAGTATTGATGGTAACCAAAATGAAGCTTTCTAACAGTACGAGGTCTTTAGTTTATGTAAGCCCGGGTAGTATACCGAAATCAAACAAGGAAAAAATGCACCGAAGTTGTTTCGGCGCAATCGAGTTGTCTGTACAGCATATAAATACTGTATGAAACTCTCGGCTGCGGCCCAAAAATCTTTCAGCCAAGGACTGGTAGTGTCCTGTGTTGGGACCCATACCGTTGCCAGACGTACGTTCATGGTTAACTTTAACCTTAAATGAAATAAACACTACTGAGGGTGGAGGGCTGCAATTTGGTATGTTTGATGATTGGTGGGTGGATGATCAACATACCAATTTGCAGCCCTCTAGCCTCAGTAGTTTTTAAGATCTGAGGGGCGGACAGAAAAAGTGCAGACGGACAAATAGCTATTTCAGCAGTTTTCTTTTACGGAAAACTAAAACAGTTGTCGCTGCCTCTGTTCTGAGGAGCTTATTCAATGATACTGAGACACTGCATATTTTGTGCTCTTGAAGCCAGCCTTTAGCATCAATTGATTCTCGAGGAATAGACTGTTGTACACCCGGCATCGGTCTACTCACCTTGCGGTGGCAACGAGAGTTGTTTCTGATGCACAGAAGGTATAGAATTAATGCTGGTGTAACATCTAATTCATAATAAATACAAATATTGAATATCACCTCCCGAGTGAGAAAATTAGCTGCGACAGATAGAAAAGTAGCACGGAAGAATAATGATGTCTTCCACTTTCTAGTACCGGAGTAACTTAATTCTCCCTTTTTTCAATGAATATGTAGATATATATATATATATATATTATAATATATATATATATATATATATATATATTAATGTGTGTGTGTATTATATATTTATAAATATGTAACTGCTGAAAACAGTTTCAGTTAAGATAATCGCCAGATTAGTGGTGAACAGTTTTATTGTTCAGCTTTCAGGAATTAAACTGAAATTAAAAGAATATATATAAATCATAGGGTAAAATCATTCAAATTAAAACTGACTCGTAAGAATAGCAAATTACATTTTATAAAACAAATTGAAATTGCTAGCGACGTAATGACAAAAATTTAATTAAATCAAACACAAGACAAATCGGAATCCCAAAACTGGCTTCTGTTTGTGTTAGAAAATTGCTCCATTATAGTGGTCTACGATATCCCCAGGAGTGGCTACAGTAGATTCACATCAACCGTGCATTTGACTAGGCCAGTCCCTTACGACGCTCCTGATTGGCTGTTGATAAGCCAGTCACAGGGCCAGAAACTCTTGGTCTCTCACGAGAGGTCACACGGGGAGGATAGTATGTTCCATCGCTCCTGCGGGATACGTCTTTCAAACGTATACCTCAGGAGAGGGTGGAACTTACATACTGCTCATGTGAAGTCTCGAGAGAGACTGAGAGCTTCCAGCCCTGTGACTGGCTTATCAACAGCCAATCAGGAGCGTCGTAACGGACGGGCCTAGCCATCAAATGCACGGTTGATGTGAATCTACTATAGGATCCTTTGACATTGAATGTTGTTCATTTTGAGAATGATCCTTGATAACTGAATAACGGAAAAAGGGTCATCTACAAATGCCATTGTGAAGCTATATATTTTCATTATGGGCTAGAAATACATTTTGCAAAATGAGTCCAAAAGAGCAGCCATCAACACCCAGCGTCCAGACCCGTCAATTCCTTTATTACCTTGTTCGTCATCACCGAACAGACCTTTGTTGTAGATTTCTATAGTCTCAGTCAGAGGAATATTGGCGAAAAGGCACTCATTACTTGCCATTGTACATTTTTCCTTATTCAAAGTAGCCATATCTTGAAAAAGAGAATGAGTCCTTTACCGTATATTTATATATTTTTTCATCGTTGCTGATGTCCTCATTTTGGTCTAGATGTTTAGCAAGTTCATAATTGCGTTCCACAGCCAGATAAGATAATTTGTCTGGGACAACCATTCACATGCACTTTAGGCAGTTACTAGACAACTGGTTCTCAGTCTGAGTAATACAAATTGAAAAGTTCTCTCATCAGTGTAACAGTTAAGTGTAAATGTTTTTACCTTATATTTATATAAGTTTCTTTTAACTTCCGTTTATTTTTCGGAAGGTCGACAGTAAAGATGTTCATCACTACACTGGTATGCATACGTGTGTGCTTGGTTGTGTTGATTTAAAATCGTTTTTGTTGTGCCCTTTGAAGTGTGAGTAGCAACTCGAAGAGTCGTTTTAAGTTTTCTGTAAAAGAAAACTATCGAGATGACTATTTGTCTGTCCGTCTGCACTTTTCTGTCCGTCCTTAGATCATAAAAATTATTGAGTCTAGAGGGCTACAAATTGGTACATTGATTAGTCATACTCCAGTCATCAACATACCAAATTGCAGCCCTCTCGCCTCAGTAGTTTTTATTTTATTCAAGGTGAAATTTAGCCATGATTATCCGTCTGGCAACGCTATAGGGCAGGCGACCACCGGACCGTGGCTGAAAGTTTTATAGTCCGTTGGCTGAGAGTTACATGGCTGACAGTTTCATACGCTGTATAGAAAACTCGATCAGGCCGAAAAAAACGTCGGCACATGTTTTACTTGTTATTGATTGCGCTAATGATAGCACTGACTGGGTCATTGAAGATAAGCAATTTTGGTTTCGGTCATTATCGGGAGGACGTCCGCCACAGTCTTGGGAAGGATAGGTATTGGCTTGGCATTTGCTACTCATGATTACCTTAAACCAGAAACTTGCAGCCAATAAGCATTATATTCGACTCTGCTGGTCTTAGACTTTCACTTCAACCTGACCATTTTATCTCCTACGAAAAACAGGAAGAAAATAAGAAACAAAGCGAAGTCGAAATATCTTACAATTATTCTCCACCAGACAGTACTATATTGGATCTCAGCCAACCGCCTGAGTGAATAATAGTTGGCTGTCATTTAATCCCTTCCACGGCGACAACGGATTAAGCCCTTGGAAAGGATCTACCTTGTACTTGATGGACAAGTTGTTTGTCCAACTTGTTGTGTACTACGTTGTTGTACAGTTAATAAACCACATTAATTGGTGTTGCAGTTGGGGCAGCATTCTCTCTCTCTCTCTCTCTCTCTCTCTCTCTCATATATGTATGTATGTATATGTATATTATATATATATATATATCTATATATATATATATATGTGTGTGTGTGTGTGTGTGTGTATATATATATATATATATATATCCTATTTATATATTTATATATATATATGTATATAGCATATTTATATATATACATATGTATATAGATATATATAATATATATATTGTATGTATATATATATATATATATATATATATATATATAATCTATTGTTTTGAACGATAAGCAACAGGAAAGGAAAGAACGTATAAATAAAGAAAAATAAAGTAATAAGTAAATAAAAGAAGAATATACCAAAATTTGCAAGAAACTTCCGGTAACAATGATTCAAGAGAAGACAGGTAACAATTTGAAGAAATAAGTTACAGAAATTTGATAAGTAAGCAATGAAAATACAAATTCAGTCCAAAGAGATAAGTAACAGGAAACGAAAGGAGCAAGTAAAGTCAAAAGAACATAAAGCAATAAAAATGTCCGAGTAAGCAAAACGGAAAGGAGTCAATAAAAGAGAGAGGTAAAGAAGACAAAAAAAAAAAAGAATGCCTAAATATGAACGGTGCAGTAATCATAATAAAAGCCTCCTGTGTGCTACGGCAAAAGCAACGCAATATACAATAAACTCGGAGTGGAAGTACAAGGCTTATTTATTTGGGGAGATGAAAGAGAGCGGGACAAACAAAATGTGATGATCATGATGGAAGAGAATCTGGATAAGCACGGGTTTCCAGCGGACAGCTTTTTTTTTCTTTTAAATTGAAAGTAATTCCTGGGAAAGGAGAAACAGAGAATGGTGGCGGAGGAGAAAGTATGTTGATCATAATGGAAGGGAATTCTGGATAGAAAGTTTGCTAGCTGCCAGGTTTCTTTTTTTTTTAATCTAAATTGAGTAAGCCTTCTTCCGGAGAGAGAGAGAGAGTTCGGGGTGGTGGTGGTGGTGGTGGTGGGGGGGGGGGGGGGGCCAGGTTTCTTGGAAATGTTGTTAGCTGTTTTGTGTGTCATGGGAATTCAACAGAACGCCTTGGAGAAACAAGGTAGGTGACGAGAGAAGGAAAGTGTTACTACAAAAAAAAAAAAAAAAAAAAAAAAAAAAAAAAAAAAAAAAAAAAAAAAACAAAAAAAACTATATTTTAAATACTTCTTATACCAAAGGGATTTAATGATAAATGCTTCCATTATTATTATTATTATTATTATTATTATTATTATTATTATTATTATTATTATTATTATTATTATTATTATTATTAATTATATACCAAAGTGATTTAATGATAAATGCTTCCATTATTATTATTATTATTATTATTATTATTATTATTATTATTATTATTATTGTTGTTGTTGTTGTTGTTGTCGCCGTCGTCTTCGTTACGCGGGTTATGTGAATAAGAAATATGTGAGGGTAAATATTCGATGGGTAAATTTAAAGTCAGTACATTATTGTGGGACATATAAAATTCACATTAGAATAACACAAGGAGGAGGTGACCCATCAGAAACCCCATTTTTATCATTTTCGAACAAAAAATATAATTTCCGAATTGAGGTATAAATTTTGAGACTCTATTATCATTTACAACTTATAATATAAATTCTCTTGACTGAAAATTTGAATGTTCGAATTCTGAATATGGAATTTTAGTTTTGGAACTAAAAAATGCCGTTTTCGAAATAAAAAGCGAATACGAAATTCCACCCGTTCGAACACCTATTGCCTTAAGTGATTCCGATTCCAAGACCGGAAACTGAAGGGGCAACGTGGCTAGCAGCAAGGTCTAGTCTAGACCTTGGCTAGCAGCAAGGTCTAGTCTAGACCTTGGCTAGCAGCAAGGTCTAGTCTAGACCTTGGCTAGCAGCAAGGTCTAGTCTAGACCTTGGCTAGCAGCAAGGTCAAATCTAGACCTTGGCTAGCAGCAAGGTCTAGTCTAGACCTTGGCTAGCAGCAAGGTCTAGTCTAGACCTTGGCTAGCAGCAAGGTCTAGTCTAGACCTCGGCTAGCAGCAAGGTCTACTCTAGACCTCGGCTAGCAGCAAGGTCTAATCTAGACCTCGGCTAGCAGCAAGGTCTAATCTAGACCTCGGCTAGCAGCAAGGTCTACTCTAGACCTCGGCTAGCAGCAAGGTCTAGTCTAGACCTTGGCTAGTAGCAAGGTCTAATCTAAGCAGCTAGCTGCTAGCCAAGGTCTAGTCTAGATCTTGGCTAGCAGCTTCATTCCCAAAGGATTGGTGAGAACCGGAAGATTAACTCCTGCTCTTTACGGGCTGCTGCTCTATGAGCAAGAGCCTGTGCTGGCATAAGGCCAGCTTGATCGCATCCAACCAACCGTCATCCTCTGGAGCCACCGCCTCCAAGAAAAATTGAAAAAATAGTGCGTAGTTGAAAAAGGTACATAATTATACATAGTTGCTACATCACATACACAAACATATATATATATATATGTGTGTATATATATACTATATATATACACATATACATACATTATATACACGTATACATACATTACATATATAAATAGGATACATAGGCTGTGTATGGTGATACGTTTTTTATTTATATTAAGAATGGGCTTGTGGAATGGCATGGTATTGGACATCAGGAAACGTATATACTACTGTTAAATGCATATGCCATATTAATTTGTTCTTGTTTATGTAAGAGACAACCCAGCATATTCATTGCTAATGTCCATAGTCGCTGTGAATGCCTTGAAGGCCTTATGCCACCAATTATCTAAATTACCATTCATCGGTGATTCAACGATGGGTGACCACCCGTGAGGAAAAGAACAAAGAAATCCATTAGGTTACTGAGCAACAATTCCACAACGTAGAATGCCCGTCTGTGAATGAGAATGGGAACAGGGTTTAGGAAGGAGAATTATTTCACGGCAGGGATGGGAATAACATAACAAATAAATGTCAACAAAGCAGAGCAAAAGTAAGTCACTAAACTAAGAGCGAAAGAAAGTGACACTTTTAAGTGGGATTGCAGCCCTCTGCGTATTGTTTTTAAGTGGCAGTTTAATCTCTCTTGAACGAGCGTTATCAAGGGGAATACTGCGTGATGGTTATAAGGACGAATTACGTTTTTAGTATTTCTGTATGTGTACCTGTCTGTTTCTCTTATTTCTTTACACATGGATTTGTTCGGTT
>NC_087216.1:34830657-34848157 GCF_015104395.2 Macrobrachium nipponense
GACATTTGTAGCTTAATGCGTATATATGAATCTCGTTGATGTGATAAGCTAAGTATATCTTAATTTTACCAGACCACTGAGCTGATGAACAGCTCTCCTAGGGGTGGCCCGAAGGATTAGATATTTTTACGTGGCTAAGAACCAATTGGTCACCTAGCAACGGGACCTACAGCTTATTGTGGGATCCGGACCACACTATATCGAGAAATTAATTTCTGTCACCAGAAATAAATTCCTCTGATTCCACGTTGGCAGAGCCAGGAATTGAACTTCGGACCACCGGATTGGCAGCCGAGCGCGAAAACCACTCGTCCAGCGAGGAATTTACATTGTTGTGATAACTCTATATATATTTATTTATATATATATATATATATATATATATATATATATATATATATATATATATATATATATAGTATATATAAAGACAAGTGGCACAAGTTCGATCTCGTTTCTTGGCAGAAGTACTTTTATGTGCTGTAACTTTTTCGGTGTAAGTCACTGCCAAATTAGGAATTTGCTCGTGTGTATATGTGGCTTAAATATTTGAGATTACGTGAAATTAATATATATATATATATATATATATATATATATATATATATATAATATATATATATATAGTAATGTAATGAACGCAAATTTGGTTCTGGTTGACCCATTTTATTTAACATATAGTAATTTCTAGTTTTGTCCGCATTTTATTTATTTTGTTTTTCTTTTTCTCTTGAAGGCTGGACTTGGGTCTCCACCTCCCCTCAAGGGTAGTCATGTTTTAATAGTTACATCACCTATTAAGAACGCTTTTTATTTTCATATCATGCTTGTTGGGTGATGGTCTGATCATTTGTCGCTCGCTGCCGACTTCTCCCGTAGTGTCGTGGAATTTTAGGCGTCGCCTCTAGTTTAGTGTGTCAGCGGCCCCGCTTTAGAGGATGTTCCAGCACCTTTTTTTACCTCTGAAGGCAGATTCTGCAATTTAACGTTTTTGAGAATCTTGGTACTCCTCTCGTTTGGAGACTCATGTTGGTGGTGCCATCGCCTTTGCCACCCTGTAAGCCGTGTGCCGTATTGGCGGCCATGTTTATAGACTCCGATCTTAGGTGTCACCTCGTATACCAAATATTACTCCTGAACCCAGTCGAGTATCCTGTGTTGTGTAGTGATGCTGCATCTTAAAACTACCCTCGCCCTCAACCTGCTAACATCTTGGGACGGTAACGGGGCCTCCCAGCGCCGAAGAAAAAAATGCGATGTACTTGAAGTGTTTTTGAACTAGATTTCCTCATGGACGCCCAGTGTGCTCCATATTGAGGTTTAATAGTGGTTTCAAGGCCGACGCTCTACTGTTGGCCTCTCAGTTTATTTTGTCAAGAGACGATTCATCCTCAGACTTATCTTTTTTAAATACGTATAAGACTTCGTTTATGGAAATTTTGAGCTTAAAGTGTGTTTTTTTGTAATAGTCTTTGTAAAGAGATGCTATTAGGCGTATGGCTCTTTTACATTCTGATTGTCCTCCTATCGTGTTTTAGCGTCATTTACGCCCATTTGTACCTGTTGTTTTCCTGACCTTCTACTTATTCCTGCCCCTTTATCTTTTGAGAAAAAGTTAGCCAGGCGAATGGTGGTTCTGATAGCGCATTGTTTTTGGATAGTATCTTTTCCTCCCTCGTCCCAGTTTTCAAGGGAGAGCTTTTGTAGGTTTAAAGTGATTATTATTCTAATAAAACCGTTTGTTGTTTTGGTCTGTTTTTATTCCTTGCCATCTTTTTGAAATTTTTGCCTTGTATTTTTTTATTTTCTGACAGTGTCCTACCGAATTATCATTACTGGTACGGATTAATAATCAAGAAAACGAACCTGAAAGTATAAAAAACCCATTAAGATCTGGAGTTCAGTATGATATATATATATATATTATTAATATATATATAAACATATTATAATATATATATCTATAATATATGGAAAAAAATTTAAATTCTATACATTAAATCAGACTAAGATGGGGCGCAGTATTAAATTATGCCTTTTTTAAAAATTATATAGATTAATTAACAATATATTAGTGAAATTTGAATTTTATATAAAAGTAAGACGGTAACTAATTGAATAAGAGATCAACGGTAAAAAGCAAAAAGCTACTAAGCACAATGACACTTTCAAAATATATAAACAAACAAATCACTTAAAAACACAAACCACACGTGAACAACTAAGAAATTTACATTATTAACTAAAGACAGGAGAAAAATATTGAATCCTAGAGGCAAAAAATTTCTGTATATGATTACAAAAGGAGAAAAAAAGAATTGAAATATATATATATATATATAATATATATATATATATATATATATATATATATTATATATATATATATATATATATATATATATTATAAATATATATAATTAAAGGGAAAAAATGGATAAGTATCAAGACCTGAAAATAGAAATAAGAAGGATATGGGATATGCCAGTGGAAATTATACCCATAATCATAGGAACACTAGGCACGATCCCAAGATCCCTGAAAAGGAATCTGGAAAAACTAGAGGCTGAAGTAGCTCCAGGACTCATGCAGAAGAGTGTGATCCTAGAAACGGCGCACATAGTAAGAAGAGTGATGGACTCCTAAGGAAGCAGGATGCAACCCGGAGCCCACAGTATAAATACCACCCAGTCGAATTGGAGGACTGTGATAAACAACCCACCCCAAAAAAAAAAAAAAAAAAACCTTTAATAATAATAATAAAATAAAATAAAGTAAAAATAATAATAATAATAATAATAATAAATAATAAATAATAAATAAATAAGTAGTAGTAGTAGTAGTAGCTGTAGTAGTAGCCAGAAAAATAAAGTAATAAGCTGGTAAACTACTCCTAAATGCTTGAAATACTAGGTAGTTATCACTTTTATCCTTGCTTTAAAACAGAACAGTCTGTAAATCCTATATATATGTGTACTATTATATATATATATATATATATATATATATATATATATATATATATATATATATATATATACTTACTTATATATATATATATATATATATCATATATATATATATATTGTTACAATGTGCCAAGTATCTGGTTACTACACTTACCATTCGTTTAATGTTACCTCACAAAAGCCAGACACCTGAACCCTCATAACACGTTTAAACGACTGAATACTCTAAAGGCAACAATGATCCCTTAACACTTACCAGTATTGTAGAAAATCAGACTAAGTTCATCAAAACAGGTGTGAGGTAATCTTGTAAGTAATTAAATTAATCAAAGGACATCACTCCATCAACAACTTTAAAAGTCTAAGTATTTCCCTGATTTCAGAAGTCTAAGTACTTCCCTGGTTCTAAGTCACTTCAAGTAAATTGAAGGAAAGCAAATCAATTACCACTCTATGTTTCTACCTATCATCAATATAATCATATGAATATATACTGATATAAAAAATAAAATACTTATAAATTTTTAATACAAAATTTATTATTAAATTCAAAATTTATAAGTGAAATTCACAATATCAGGGGAAATTACTGTTACTTGAAAACAAAGTAAAGTTTAATTAATTCTTGAATCAAATTAAGTAAAATTAAATCAAAATTAATTTATCACAAAATTCAAGAAAATTAATTCAATCAAAATTCAAAAGTGTTAAGCAATAATTGAAAATTTGAAATTAATTCACAAGTGCTAAACAACAATAAATCTTGAAAAGAATTCTAAGTAAATGCAAATTAATTCAAAAGTGTTAAATTTAATTAAATGTGCAATGATAAAGCAATGGAAATAACTAAGTCAATTAAATTGTGAATGCAAATGAAAATATAAAATAAAAAGACACACTTCAATAAAAAAATGAATAAGTACACAAACAATGGAACAAACACAAAACACAAAAAATATGCAATGTGTAAAAGTGTAAATCTTTTTCACTCAAAACACTGTAACCAACAGTTTTTACCAAACCTTCATAACCACCTGTTATTAGTTAACCACAGTTCCTATCAATTATTAGTTAACCACAGTTCCTATCAATTATTAGTTAACCACACTCCCTATCCATTATTAGTTAAACACAATTCCTATCCGTTATTAGTTGCAACTAATAAAAATATAACACACTTTACCTTTTTGGTATACCAACTTCTTTCTCTGCTGCAGTCTTGTCTAACACAATTTCACAAAAACCAGGCGCCATTACGAAATCATGTTTGTTCAGATTCCACAAAAGAAACTAAATAACACTAAATAAACTCTAAGAAATATCAAATATGAAATTCTAAGTTACGAGTGACCAATTTACGTTACGTTAATATAATCTCAATGATGTCGAGTGAGAGAGAGAGAGAGAGAGAAAGAGAGAGAGAGAGAGAGAGAGAGCGATCTAACCGCCTCGAGGTTCTATGATCTAATAAAATCTTCTTCCCTTGCGAAAACTGAACAGGCCAGATATGATACAAAACATTCTTGTCACGAATGCTTCCAGTGAGTTCGAAATCTGATGCAATCTTCATAAAGAAATGTGCAATATGCACGTGGCTTTGATCAAAGATATACGCGTACGAGTCCAGTCTGTTAAAAAAAAGACGTACTCTACTCGATCGAAACGGAGGCTGAGCGACAATTAAGATTGACATGTTTTGATAACAACGCAAGACTCAATTCTCTCGCTATCACATGCGTTGACAGATCTAGGAAAGCTAACGGATCTCGCAGACCCTCTGAGCTTACAGTGTTGACATAAAAGTTAAACATTCGTAGTTTCGAAAAGACAAAGTAAATCTCTCTCTTTTTACGTTCTACGTTAATATATATTCTTTACATTATGTAATGAGAAATCTGAACACACATTTTAAAACATCCTATTCTAAGCTATCTAGGAATCTGAAAAAATGTTACATAATTCTACATGACATTTCAAAGAGGGGAAACATGCATTTTGAAAGTAGCAATATATCTATTATTGGATATACAAAGGACCCAGATCATCTAACTACTCTGGAGTCATTACTTATCAAAAGGCTAGTTCCCTCTTTGAACAATCACACCACGGCTTCCCCTCTGTATTTGGCATAACTGACTTTTTGTTTGGGACGTCAGGTTTTGCTATTCCTTCTTCGTCTTTTGCCTTGGATGGTTGGTGTCTTAGTTCTCTCTCTCTTTTACAGTGTTTTTAACGTATTTTTTTTTTAACTTTAACTTCTGCTTTTCTTGTTAAACCATTAATTTTTAATTACCTTGTAATTTTGTGAATTCCTTTTTATAATGTATTTACTTTTATTGTTCACAGACTGATGATGCACCGAGAATTGTGTGCGAAACGTTTTTAATAAACTATGGCATTCTACTAATGTATCATGGTACCTCCTGAAGTATATATATATATATATATATATATATATATATATATATATATATATATATATATATATCCCAGGCATTGCCCAGACTGAAAAGTTACCTTATTTAGCCAAGCATTGATCTTAATAAGGGTACATTGGCTTAATAAATTGGTGTAGATTTCTGTATGAAAATCATTTTTCCATATTTTATTTATTAATTGTTTTCAAACATAATTATAGTACTCAGGTTCATGATAAACTGAGCTGCAGAGATGCATCAATTATAAATAAAATATTAAAAACGTAATCGTGTAAATGACACGTAACTAATCCTTTCGTATTAACAGCTCACAGGATTAAGTGAAATTTACAGATTTATTTATTATGAAATACTTTTTGCCAGATAAAAAAAATTTTTTTTGCTTAATTCCTGTTTTTTTTTTACTTTTGAAATTTTGATTCTAATAATATACATGAACGGAAACAAGATATGTTAGAAGTGAACAATCCATGGAAACGTCAATTTTTTGCCCCGGTTCTATTTGAAATTCCTGATTACCCACAGAAGGAGGAGGTCGAAAGCCTAGTAGATGCCTCCCTTCTCGTAAAAGTAAAACTTCAACCTTCCATTAGATACGGACTTCAAATCTGAAGAGAAGGATCTGGCGCACCACGATTTTGTAAGAGTCCCTTTCCAGACACATTTAGTTGTTTCGTCCAATATTTTCAAGGTCAAGGTCATGATCTTCCAGATATTACGGATTTCCAGGCGATGTAGAGATCGGTAAATGATCAAATGAAAGATTTGGCCTGGAAAAAGAAGAAGACCTCGCCGACTTTAATACACAATCTGAAATTCCTCGTGAAAAAGTGAAATCATCGACAAATCTGCGTCCGGCAATGTGCAGCCATTTCGTAGGAGATGAAACCACAGAACTCATTCAGCCACACACACACACACACACACAACCAAATTATATATATCTATATATATATATATATATATATATATATACTATATATATATATATATATTATTCATATATATATATTTCGTAATAACAGTTTAATCCCTTGGGGAGGTCACTGATTATAATTAGGCTCCTCCTCCAGCCGTTTCTATCTTATCGGCTGATTTCGTAATTGGTTTTGGTAGATAATTTACGGACGGATCCCCTTCCTGGCTCTATTTATACCGCACACATACGCTCACACACACACATATACATACACACACACAAAAACACAAAACACACACACCATATATATATATATATAAAAAATAAATATATATATGTGTGTGTGTGTGTGTGTGTGTGTGTGTGTGGTGGGGGGGGGTGTGTGTGTATTAGATATATGTAGGTATGTATTCATAGTGTTCTTCTAAATATCACAAGATTAAGTTACTTTTGTCGTTTTCACATTTGACATATTTTATAAGTAACCCCGATGCGTCGATCTTCTTAACAAACACTACAATATACCAAGCAATAAGAAAGAAGTAGCGAAGAGCATTTGTGTCCATGTGAGAGAGCTCCCCCCCCCCCAACACATCAGCCTCGATCTTGAGCGTTGCTGGTAATATTCAGATAAGTTTTCCCTTCCCTCTTGGGGTCTTTGATCGACTACACAGAATCATTCGTAAATTGGAATCGAAATCAAGTGGAATTAATTGTAGGATCTGGAGACTACGTCGACGAAGCTGGCTGGTGGGGGGGGGGTGGTTGCGGTATTGGAAGGAAGGAGTTGGAAGAGAATGTCATAACCGTAGATGGGTTAGTTTTTAGAGGAAGGGAGCTGGGTGGCGGATTCCTAGTGATAAGGAGACTGATTGTTTTGAGAGTGAGGGGTTAGGTGGAATTCGGTGAAACCGTGACTGTTCTGTATTAGGATGAGGTGAGATGAGGTAAGGTCAAATAGGCTGTTTCGGAAGGGGAGTTGTGGAGAACACTGTACGTTGAGAAAATTGGTGGAAGGGTCGGTGTCCGTAAATTAGGTTTTTTGGGAGATGGGGAGGTTACTATGAAATACAGCAAGTTTAACAGTTTCCTTTTGGTTTTTTTTAAGGTTAGCATTTTTTGTTTAGAAGTAACACTAATAAATCGCTAGCTTTTCTTGTTATCAACATCTGTTAGCTTAAAATGAGTTTGTTTTGTTTTAATCGATTTTTATTTCTGCTTCATTTCTATCAATATAGTCTTGTCGAGATACACACACACACATATTATATATATATATATTATATATATATATATATATATATATATATATATATATATATAACACACACACACACACACACACACACTAGCTGATCAACCCGGCAATGCCTGGAAGAATTTTGAATTCGGACAAATAATTCCTTCATCCCCTTTGAACGGTTTTGTCTTGTAAAGTTTGTGTACTATCACTGGAAATACTTTTCTTTCCCGTGATTAATAATTCTGTCTTGAATTCATTACTTTAAAAACGATTGAATTGCAGTGGCAAACATTCTCGGGGTTTTTTTCTAGTATGACTGATGCATAACGCCATTCATCAAGGGAATTTATAAATGTATAAAGAGAGAGAGAGAGAGAGAGAGAGAGAGAGAGATTGCAAGTATGAATTTACTTGCAATAGTTAAAAACCTCATAGATAAATTCCGCTCCAGATCGTTTGAGTGATGCCTTGAGAGAGAGAGAGAGAGAGAGAGAGAGAGAGAGAGAGAGAGAGAGAGAGAGAGAGAGAGAGAGAGTTTCTCTATGGTAAAGTTGATGTGCTTGTTGGTGATACTACCGAACTGCACGATAATGAATTGCAGACCTCATTTAAACCGACTTCTTAAGGAGTACGTCACCGTAACGTCACGAAGCAGTTGCTATAAAGGATTCCTTATGTATAAACGAAGAAGTAACGAATGAATTAAAGAGGAAATTCGCTTTTGAACTAAAATATACAAAGGAAATATCGTACATGTTGACGACGCTCTTTGTCAGCAGCTACTTAAGATACAGTGTCTGTTGCTATATAAATATTAAATTATTATCACAATTGTAAGTTTAGACACCGTAAAAAGAGCTGCAACAATTTTCGGTTTTCTGTACTTGTTAAAAATGTTAACGAACGCGTTTCAGTTTCCTTTGACGTTGCTGAGAGAAAGTGTAGGTCGAAGTCTGAATGGTCCAATAAAGAAATTGTCGATACATGGTGATATATTTAGTGGATGAAGTACTTATGATGTAGATATGATGATGGTAATACCTCAAGTTACTTGAGAATTTGTGTTCGTTCCAAGGCATAATTAAGATACGTTTGGCCCAAGATGAACACTGAAAAATATTGGTATTTTTGTTTCGAGTAATTTTTTTATGAGAGGGTAGTTTTGTCACAGAAGCATTTAGTCTGCGAATACGCATGCGCGGATGGTAATGGATTTGTTTCTTCTCGTCAATGAATTAGTTCTTAATCTCCAAAGCTTTGCCCATACTACGATTTTTTTAAATTAAGTAGTTGGATATGATGATGGTAATACCACAGGGTACTTAAGAATTTGTATTTTATTGGCAAGGTATGATTAAGATAAAACGTTTGGCCTTAAATGAACACTAAAAAAAAAATAGTAATTTCGTCGTGAGTAAATTTTTAATGAGGGGGTATGCTTTTCACAGAAGCATTTGGTCTGTTACACTTTTTCCATTGGCGAGGATTGTAAACCACATTTAAACTGATATAGGTTTTCAGTGTTGATTTTATTGACGAAATAAATTGTTATATTGATGATTCTAATAAATTATGATCAGAATTCATGTAAATTCTGAAAATAAAAAAAATATTTAAATAGTTAAAAGGGTGGGGGACCCCTTTGGATTTATTGTTGCAGGTTAAAAGACCGCCGGTACGTCCCTGACATCTCAAAAAAAAATGGAAAAAAAAATAAAAGGTGTGTGTATACATGCGTATTTATATATAGCGCCTCAGTGGCGTGGTTGGTTTGGTGTTTGCTTCTCACCTCGGTGGTCGCGAGTTCGATTCCCGGCCATTCCATTGAGGAGTGAGAGATGTGTATTCCTGGTGATAGAAGTTCACTCTCGACGTGGTTCGGAAGTCACGTAAAGCCGTTTATTTATATATAGCGCCTCAGTGGCGTGGTTGGTTTGGTGTTTGCTTCTCACCTCGGTGGTCGCGAGTTCGATTCCCGGCCATTCCATTGAGGAGTGAGAGATGTGTATTCCTGGTGATAGAAGTTCACTCTCGACGTGGTTCGGAAGTCACGTAAAGCCGTTGGTCCCGTTGCATAATAACCACTGGTTCCATGCAACGTAAAAACACCATACAAACAAACAAACATTATATATATATATATATATAATATTAATATTATATATATATTTATATATATATATGCAGGCACACATATAAATAGTTTATATGGTGTGTCTGTTTATTGATGGATGGTATAATTTTGATTCATTTAAAATTTAGGTTGGGAATTTTTTAATTTTCCTTTTTTTTTTTTTTTTTTTTTTTTTTTTTTTTTTTTTTTTGTTTTAATTTTTTTGGTTTTTTTTTACTTTTTTTTTTTTTTTTTTTTTTTTTTTTTTTTTTTTTTTTTTTTTTTATTTTTTTTTTTTTTTTTTTTATTTTTTTTTTTTTTTTTTTTTTAAGTTTTTTTTTATTATTTTTTAGTTTTTTTTTTTTTTTTTTTCTTTTTAAAATTTTTTTTTTTTAATTTTTTTTTTTTTTTTTTTTTTTTAAAACCTTTGATGGTCTTTTCCAGTTTGTGGCTAAAATTGTAAAAAAAAAAAGCTAAAAGACCCAAATTTTCCCTCCCTCCCCAAAAAAACCAAGTTGAAGCCAATGCTGGACTATTATAACCAATTTTATTGTAAATTTAAGCTAATGCTTTTCTTCCGTAACTAGTTTATTTTGTTTTAAATCGAACTATTTCGCATAAAGGTTAGCTTTAATTTTTCTAAGTGTACTCCTATGCATGATTTCGTCTTTAAATTTACTCTGCATTCCTTGAACGTTGTCTTTAAAGGTAAGCGCGCTCTCCAAACGCTTCTTCATTCATGCAAGCCACCCGGCTGGTCGAAGAGTAACGCAAGCATGTAATGAAGATTCACAATATTACATCGCTCGCTTTGCCTAGTGCCTGCTTGTTTATGTACCGCAATACCAGATGCATCTCTCAGCGAAGGAATAACATATCTTATGATCAAAGACGCTCCCTGTTTGTTTGTTTCTTCCTCGAAACAAGAGAGGGAATTTTATATACGTCTTCTAAGCTAATGTTATGTGTAGCAGACACATATTGCAATTTAAATGTTTGCAGTCTTCTTCCATTGCTTGCATTCGTGTGGTTGTTTATTTTTTAAAGGAGAGAGAGCGGGAGAATGTTGTGGGTGTTTTCCAAAGTAATGTTACTCGTAAACTTCCTTGTTGCATGTTGCATTGTACATGTTTTCAAAGAGAGAGAGAGAGAGAAGGACTGTAAAATGTAAGCTCTCCTGGTTTATATTGTGAAGGGTTGATTCATATAAGTATTCGGTAACTTCACATATTCGTAACACCAGTTTATGTTTGGACCCAAGGAAATTTGTTCCTTAATTTGTCTGGGTCTTTCTCTTTTATGGATGGGGTACGAATTGAAAAAAGGCCCTAAACTATAAGGGCAGAGAAGCAGTCAGTGAAAATTATACAAAAACATGAAAGACTTATTTGGAACCGATGAATCCCAGATGAAACCAACTCAGATGGTCAGATTGCATTAGAACATAATAAGGCTAAGAGCTCCACAATGAGATACAAATGTCGGAAACAAGTTCATGTTCGCTTTCATTCAAGAATGCTGACTCTTGTTTATCTTCCATTCACGTTCTCATATTCTCTCATCCAATTTGCGGAAGAATCAAATATCCTTTCAGTCGCCATCTACTCGCGTTTCCCTCGGCAAACAAGGTCCTCCCCCCCCCCCCCCCCCCCCCCCCCCCCCCCCCCCCCCCCCCCCCCCCCCCCCCCCCTTTCTCTCTCTCTCTCTCTCCTCTCTCTCTCTCTCTCTCTCTCTCTCTCTCGACTTCCTACCCCTCCTTCCTTCCTGAAGCCGGGAATCAACAAGTCTAGAACCTCATAATAAGTTGAAAGCAAAAGAAAAGAGATGTAGTACATAGAAGCTTGTTATGTGAAGTAAGGAGAGTAGATACCGCAGAGCGTCCTAAGAATTGCTCCTCCTATTCGGCTGAGACGCAGATAAGAGGAAGAAACAGAAGGTGGAAATAAATAGACCCCCGAAAATAAATCATAAGCGTTCGGGTGCGGCTTACGCCCTCCTTGCTTCGTCCCTCATCGCGAAATTACGCTTGAGCGGAATAGCTTTTGTATATTTTAATGACGCAGCAAAAATATTAAAGCCTCAGACATCTTGACGTCGAGGCTGCTCGGGTATAATGCTTTTTGGGAGGCGGGTCAGTGTTGCCACAATCTCCGACTTTTGCTGTAAGGCCGAATTTTCCTTTATCTCGGCATTTCGAGACGTTGTGGAATTTCTGAGCCATTGCATGAAATTTATTTTTTCATTTTACACCTTCAGAAGTTTTAAAGGGAATCAATTATTCTTGGTAATGTTTTATTAGGAGGTTATGTGACGTCCAGATGGTATTCCTGATTTCCTGAAAAACAGTAAGATAGTAAGACTGACTCCCCACGGAAAGCTGACCAGTCATAATGTATATGTTATGGTCCAAAACCATTTGATTGGTCAGTGTTTAGGCCTTTTGTTGAGGATATTACCCGGAAAATTGCAACACATTACTCAATAAGGTAGTAAGGTTTATGTATTCGTTTTATGATCGAGATAGGCCTGTAGAGTAAAAGTCAGCTTTCTCTATCTCTCTCCTCATACACACACACACACACACACACACACACACACACACACACACACACACCCATAAAGGGACCACTGAAACATTACAAATGTCTATAGCCGTACGATGAAAATTGGAGAATTTTAAAAAAATCAAATCGTAAAAGTGTTAACTCTTACATCCACTCGCTTCATGCGGTGCACTGTAGATATTAGTACTTAGTACTTGAGGTTCGTTGCAGCGTGCCTTCGGCCCCTAACTGCAGACCCTTTCATTCCTTTTACTGTACCTTCTTTCTTATTCTCTCTCGTCCATCATACTTTCCACCCTATTCTAACAGTTGATTCATAGTGCAACTGCGAGGTTTTCCTCCTGTTACACTTTTCAAACCTTTACTGTCAATTTCCGTTTCAGCGCTGAATGACCTTCTAGGTCACAGTGCTTGGCCTTCTGCATTAAATTCAGTTCAATTCTTACATCCACTAACAAAACGACTTGGCATATGAATAAAATAAACTAATGAAGTCAGCGTAACAATGCAATAGAAGCATTGGACAAATAGTTACGTTTGAAAGGCAAGGGAGCCTTCCTTTTTATGGCAACAGTAAAAGCCATTAGATCTTCAGTTATTTAATTATTTGCGTGATTGCCTTATTTTGTTGGTGGCCATATCTTGATCAGTAATTTTCCCTTCAAAAGTCATCCAAAATTTTAAGGTAGAGCATCGAAATAGTTTGGAAATCTTTTAAATTTTTTTCAGTATACCCTGATCTCAGTTATAGGAACCTTTGCTTAGGAGATTCCCATCTCAGTAGGGAGGTTATTATTATTATTATTATTATTATCATAGCTGTTGTTGGTGCTGTTTTCAATCGATTTTCTTCACTTTTGTAATATGATTATATAAACACTCTGCTGTAGCATGGGTATTGTACCGCAGAGGTTTGACGCTCTTGGTGATAAAGGGAAACGTTTCAAAATGGTCTTTAGTTTGTGCTTTTATATATTTCAGTTTTTTAACGTTGATATTACTTGTTAGTCGATTTCTTCCTATTCATATTTCTAGATCGACCTTTCCAAGCTTATTGTTTAAGATGTTTGGTTAAGTTAAGTATATCTTAGTTTTACCAGACCACTGAGCTGATTAACAACTCTCCTAGGCCTGGCCCGAAGGATTAGATATTTTTACGTGACTTGGAACCAATTGGTTACCTAGCAACGGGACCTACAGCTTATTGTGGGATCCGCACCACATTGTATCGAGAAATTAATTTCTATTACCAGAAATAAATTCCTCTGGTTCCGCGTTGGCCGAGCCGAGAATCGATCTTCGGACCATAAGATGTTAGGTCCAGGATGCAATTTTACGAGCGGTTAGGAGTGCCTATAATGTAGGCTGATCTACTGTGTCCTAAAATATGTAGGGAGAGACCAACTAGTTAAAGGGGACGTTAGCGAAATGTGCTTCATGTTTGCTAATTTTTTCGTGTTTGTTTTGAAATGATTCACCCCGAGTTATTGTTAGTGTAGAGGCAGGTCAAAGAGACAGCAATTGTTTTGAATGGAAGAAGCGGCATTTGAATCCTAATAAGAGTGAGGTTATGAGAGAAAATGGAAATAGAAAGATGGAACATACCCATGTGTACAAGTATACTGATTTTTTACTCCTAGGTCAATCGGGATTCCTCTCCCTATCGGGGTATAGGATGGGCAGTAGGCCTCCTGTCACTGCCGGTTATTATGGAAAATAAAATTTCATACAGAAATAATACACGCACGCATACATGTATATATAAATATATATATATATATATATATATATATATATATATATATATATATATATGTTTGTGTATACACACAAACGTGTGTGGGTGTGGGAAGACTTGAATTGTCTGAGAGAAACAAAGTGGGAATATACAGTGGGATTATTAAGCTGACAGAAGTGAAGTGTAGAGATAGTGAATACGAGTGTGTGTGTAGACATATTTATTTATATGTTCCAGTGTATTATTGTATGTATATGAGCATGTACACACATATATATATATATATATATATATATATATATATATGTATGTATGTGTGTGTATATATATATATATATATATATATATATATATATATATATATATGAATAACTTGATCACGAAATATATAAAACGTGATGCTATGTATAAATAAATTTTCCTCCGTGGCATTACCTTTATATATATATACACCTGTATACATATATATACTATATATATATATATATAATATATATATATATATATATATATATATATGCATGTATTTAAATAAAGTATGTATCTATATCTAAATATATATTTATGTATATACATATAAACTATATATATACATATATTTTATATCTATACTATATGTATTTATAAATATATTATATATATATATATATATATATATATATATATATATATATTACTCGCTTGTTTGTTCGTGTGTATTAAAGTGTATACAGATACATCAGAAACTCGGAGCACAGTATACCCAAAAGAATTTTTTAATATCTGCTGCGTTACAGATCCATTTTTGCATCCAGTCCATTTACAATATGCAATATAATTCTTTCCTCATTCAATATACATTTGCAAATATATTAACACAACAACAGGGCAATTTGCGAGGGATTATTCTTTCAGAATACATTACAAAGCGCCATGGCGGTGGTGGGTCGGGTTGGGAAGGGGACGAATGAGTGGCCCATTTTCGCTTTTTTAAATTGCAGATCAACCCGAATTGCTGAAACATATGCATTATGCATGTTTGACTTGTAAAACTGGCCTCACTCTGCTTGTTATCCGCCACTTCATTAGCCAGGAGCGCAATGAGAGGCCCCTTGCCAAATATATCTGCTGAGATTTAGAAGTGATTCAAGGCCGTGGCTTCTGCGACAGAAGTCTCCCCAGATGATCGGCTTGGACGCTCGTCAATCTACCGAAGACAAGTTTCTCCTTTGACAGTTGTAGCTCACATATATATATATAAATATATAGATATATATAATAAGTAATATATATACTGTTATGTATGTATAATATATGATATATATATATATACATATAATTCGTATATATAATATCTATATATATAATTATATATACAATATATATATATATATATATATAATAATTTTATATATATATGATGATCGCGTCTAACACCGCATGATGTGAAGGTCCTCCATGACATTCCTCTACTTGTGTCTTTCCTCTCCCTTATCTTCCACAAATCTTCACTCATCTCCAGAACCCTTTTCATAGTTCCCATCCAAGTAACTCTTGGGCTTCCAATTCTTCAAGTGCAATAGTCCCAGTTGACATTGTTACGTACTATCCTCCCAGGATTTGTGAAAAGAACATGCGTAAGCCGTCTTCGTCTGTCACTAGTCTCATCTGCATATGGAAGTTCCGGAATTTCCCTTTTGGTGTAATATTTCTAACTCTCCTGCGACCTGACTTCTATAGTTCTTAAAGTTTTCTTGAATCAGCAAAATCTTCTAGATATAGTTGCATAGTGATAACATGATATATGTCCGTTTGGCAACAGATAGTAAGTAATAAACTTTTGTATAACCTTGCGTTCTTATGTAATTTTAGTTTGTTTGATTTGCAGATTTTATTTAGCTTGCTCCTTGCTTCATTTAACTTTTTGTCTTGCACTAAATTCCATCTCAGAGACCCTGTATTTACTTCGTTTCGTTGTTTCTAAATATTTTAAAGATTCATCGTCTGTAATCCTCTCTCAGTCTAATGTTATGTTCCATTTCTCTAGGTATGTTATGCATCCTGTTAGGTAAGCTTCCCAAATCGTGAAGAGATTTGCCGATTAACAAGCATCATTTACATGTTCTAAGTTTTTAAAGTTTCTATCGTTACCCCAATTTAACCTCATCTTTCCCCAGCTGCATTTATTTTTCGTTTGAAAATCTGAGAAAGGCAAACAGCAAAGGTAAAATAACATTCCCTTGTAGTATCCCACTATTTACTCGCATTCATTTGCAAGACCCCATCAACATTAACTTCGCATCTACCTCGTTCATTTATAATTTCCATTAGTTTGACATATTTGACGGGAAATAAAAAGTGTTTGGTGCCAAATGCCTTCTCGTAAGCAACAAAACTATGAGCAGGCGAGTTTGATAATCCGTTAAATGCTGTACAAAATGTCTGAACACATATTTGATCTGTGCAACTTGCGCCTTTCTAAAACAAGCTCGTTCATCTCTAAGTTTTTACCTATTTTTCCAGCCTATAGAGAATAAGCACACTGAATATATGCAGTGCGACCGACGTAAGTGGATAATGTCTATAGTTACCACATGCTCTGAGGTCACCTTTCCTCGGTACCTTTGCTATGGCTGCCAATTCCCAATCATCTGTTTTTGTTTTGCCAGTCGATATTCTACAAAACATTTTAGTTCGTACTCGAGGTGTCATCTTAGTTTCATGTAAAATCATATCTAGTATTTCCAATGGAAATATGGTGTTTTCCATTTCTGAAGTTCCTTTATTATTGATTCCAGTTCGGAAACTGAATTCATCCATAAGTTCATTCAGGCCTTCTTCAGTTTCTGGCGGATCAGTCAAATTATCCCCTTCATAGCTTTTATTCATTACCTCACAAAAACGTTCAGCGTACATTGTCTTCTTCTTCTTCTTCTTTTTGTGCTATTAATGATACATTCCTCTTGTTCATTGGTATTTTCCTCAGTCTATTCTTCAGTGGATATTTCATTAATAATCTTTTGGCTATACTAACATCAGTGCCACTCCCTGAATACACGGCAATGTCAACATGATTATTGGCACATTCTACTTTGCATTTGTAATCCCCTCCCTGAAATTTGTGTACACGTACCTTTTGCTTTTGTCTGTTTCTTATCGCGTCTCAGATCTCATCGGATACCCAAGATTTCTCTCTTGTTACCCCGAATCTCAGTACTTCTTTTACAACAGATTTTTTACATTCTTGCTATCACAGCAGTCCTCACTGATTGCCGGCTCCTCCACAGGTATAGCTTCTAGAACTGAGTTGCAAAAGTTTCTTGATGTTCATCTTCAAAAAACTTTACCTTTTCAAACCATTGTACATTATTAACTTTTTTACTAGGTGCTGTAATTCAACTTTAGTTTGGCAATGACAGGTTTATGGTCTGCCGATGTCTGCCCTTTGTAGCTCCTAACATTCTGTAGTGTTCTTTTTCCCTCTCGATTAACATTTTGAGATATCTAAGGATATTTCTGGATGTCCTTTTTGTCGTA
>NC_087216.1:34850657-34935657 GCF_015104395.2 Macrobrachium nipponense
ATTTTTAAAGAGTTATTGTAGGTTGTGTGCATATAACACCGAAGACGATATCAAATGTTAAAGTTTCAATGAAGAAAGATCAAGATGAAGCCACTGACTGTTGTACGCATCCTTCACCTGCCATCTCTGTTGAATCCGTGATATGAGGCGGCTTATAAGCGAGGATCAGTATCTAATTTATATATGGATAGGCAGTAGTTGTGAACAGTCTTCATTGCGCCTTTCAAAGAAAGAGAAAGAGAGACCTTCGATACGTAAACGAGAAAGTCTGTGGAAGATACAGAAGAAGTTTTCAAATGTAAGAATATCGATGTTCATTTTATTCAATTAATAACAATGGTTGTAGGTCCTGACCGGCTTCGACTTTACTTCTAAGTCAATGGCGAAAGACCTATGCCCAATATATTATTTCACAATCTTTTGTTATTTTTACAAATGTGTGAACTTTCAGTTCCATAATTTTGCAGCAAAATTTTAATTGCTGGTATTTTATAAACGGAAAACTATTTTTTTCATATTTGCAAAAACTAACATTTAGAGGCTAAAGAGTAATACACACACACACACACACACACACACATATATATATATATATATATATATATATATATATATATATATATATATGTGTGTGTGTGTGTATAAATATATATATATATATTATATATATATATATATATATATATATATATATATATATATATATATATATATATATATATATATATATATATATATAGTTTTAGCCTCTAAGTGTTAGTTTTTGGTCCATATAACGTGGTAAGTTTCTTGTTTTTATGACCGGTAGAATTATGCAAATGGGAAAAATATATATTTTTCCGTGTATCAAATAGCGGTAATTAAAATTTTGCTGCAAAACTATGGGAGTGAATGTTTACAAATATGTAAAAATAAATATTTCCATTGGTTATTTATCCATCGCACGTAAAAGATAGAGAGAAAAGACAGGTAAGGGGGTGGGGGGAACTTAAATCACGATGGATTTTCCCCTAGAGTGAACCCATAGCAATAAAAATCTCTAGCAGGAACTTTGCTTCCATTGAGAGCAACAATAGCAATTAACCGCTGCGCAGAAATACCATCAGTTGGCACGGCCACTGATGATATTAAAAACGTCTTTACTCAGATTTATACGTGAATTTATTTTGGTTTTTTTCCCGAATGAAATTTTGTAGTTGGGGTGGATGGAATTGTTTTATGCCATAGAGTCATAGACAATGTGTGCATGTGTTTGAACGTGTATGTTAGTGATTTTATTCACGACGCCACATAATTATTAATTATTCATTCCATTGTTATTTTATTAAGATTTATTCTATTTATTCCTTTAATAATTCGACATATCTTGTAGGAAGGATAAATTTGTGAATGCTGACGTCGCGCTTTTCGTTGTGCTTCATGACGCGTTTGGGAAATATCAATGGTTGATCGCGTGAATCAGTAGATACCACTCTAGCCCTACCGACGAGTCCTGCCAGGGAAGCAGTTGAGCGCCTTTGCATGAAAAATCCATGGTGACTTTGTTGATCTAAGTAGCACACTTCAGGCTACCCCTTCTCACATTTCCATTTAGAAGTATTAACAGTCCTTTAACCCGGTTGTTTGTAGTAGCAAACATATGTATATAGAATTATGTATGAAAATTCGTCAAGTAACTAAGTCTACGGGCATAACCAGCCTAGTTTCACGGGGAGAACCAGCTCCGTTTCAGGGAATCCCTTCTCACCCCCACCCCCTTCAGAGGGACGGGGGAGGTAGGATGAAGCCCCATTATAAACCATCTTAGGAGTCACCACTATAACCCTGCCAAATTTCATGCCCATTGGACCAGCCGTTTGGCCGTGATTGAATGACAGACAGACGGACAGACATTACGCCCATTATAGTAAGATAGCTCGTGATTCATTTTCTTCTTCCGCTTTCTAGTGACTATAACCTCCCCTCTTTCAACAGGCGTCACGTAAGGTCCTTCAGGGTGGTGTTCCTATATATGCACTACGACTTTATGTAGCTTTCTTTATACCAGGGCCATATAAGGGACGTCGTGTCGCCAGCTCCATTAGCCTTTACACAAATAAAAACTAATGAGAGACTCCTCGTTGGGAAATCTCCCGTAGGGGGGATAGTGCCGTCAGTGGACCTCGTACGGTGCACTGTAGGCATTACTTAAGGTTCTTTGCAGCGTGCCCTCGGCCCCTAGCTGCAACCTTTTTCGTTCCTTTTACTGTACCTCCTTTCATATTCTTTTTATCTCACTTTCCACCCTCCCCTAAAACTTGATTTATAGTGCAACTGCTTTGAGGTTTTCCTACTGTTACACCTTTCAAACCTTTTACTGACAATTTCCATTTCAGCGCTGAATGACCTCATAGGTCCCGGTGCTTGGCCTCTGGCCTAGATTCTATATTGAAGTAAATTCAACTCTTTGGGAAATCAGAGAGAGGCCATTCATTATCAACATGCTTCGCTTTTGACATCTTTGAACCCTTGATCTTAAAGTCATTTACAATATCGTCATTGTTTTCAGTGGTTTGATACAAATATAATTTGCCTACTCTTTAGTGTATTCTGCAGCTTGTTAGAACTTTGTATGTCTAATGCTTTGCAAGCAGTCTTTTCCTAGATTAGTAGCCATAGTTGTTCTGACACTAGGATGAGTGAGTCAGTAATTAGAAATTGCATTTAGTGAGTTTTTGGCGTGCAGAAATAAACAGTAGGGAAAAAAAAGGCGCTGAAGTTTCTTCGGCGCAATCGAGTTTTCAGCACAGTGTATAATGCTCTATGAAACTCTCAGCCGACACCCATGAAGCTTTCAACCACGGCCCGGTGGTAGCCTGTGTTTTTGGCACCTAGTCACGATCATGACTAATTTGAACCTCAAATGAGATCAAAACTACTGAGGCTAGAGAGCTGCAATTTCATATGTTTAATGATTGGAGTGTGGATTATTAACATATTAATTTGCAGCCCTCTAATTTGTGTGGTTTTTAAGATTTAGTGGGGGGGGGGGGGGGGGGCACAGACAAAGCCACCTCAATTGTTTTCTTTTATAGATAACAAAAAAACTAAAAACGCAGCAACGATTTGCTAGTCATATCCAATGCTATTATTGTTTGCTTTGTGCCGTTTGAGAACGAACGGTCCTCTTGGGTGTCCGTGTTGTATTCAGGCTCTGTCTCTGACACTAAACCAAATTCATTGTCCGATCTCATCTCGGGTCGGAGCTTTGCTTTCGAGTTAGATTTTTGCCGATGTGGCCTTCGTTCCACCTTATCGAATCATCCCCTTTGTCCTATTTTTTTCCGATTGCATCCTTAAATGGCCTTCTTTCTGTTAGTTTCTCCTCGCTTAAATTTCCCTCAATTCTTTGCCTACTCATTAAGCTCTCTCTCTCTCTCTCTCTCTCTCTCTCTCTCTCTCTCTCTCTTGAAAGTAACAGTAAAACTGGTTAGCTAATCTTATATTGTTATTGTCATGAGCTCTCTCTCTCTCTCTCTCTCTCTCTCTCTCTCTCTCTCTCTCTCCTCCTCCGTCCTCTCTTCTCCTTGCTCTAATCTCCTCTCTCTCTCTCTCAGACTGAGCACCTACAGTGCCTTGAAGAAGATCACCCCCGGAGTCTCCTCATATTTCATCTCACCTTCATCTTCGTGCAATCAGATTTTTTCCTTTCAAAATTGCGATTCTCAAGTCATTTTCTCATTAATAATGACGCAAATGTTGTCTTTACCTTAATTACGTAATTAACTTGGCGAGGGTGGACTTTAAAAAAAAGACGGGGTGTGGGGACTGCGATTATGAAGGAGGGTTAATCCTCGTTGACAAATAATGTTGAAAAGGGGGGGGGGGGGGGAGTCGAACGTAAATTGTATTAAGTCATTTTTCAGGAAGAGTCAAAAATCCAGGGAGCGATCCTCGAGAACGCTTGTTGCCAAATAAACGAGGCGATGGAAGGACGCTAACGACGAGAAACAGAAAGTAACAGTTATCGACTCTGAAATAAAGAGCGATAAACGGCAAGGAGCCACTTTTAAAACGTTTGAGCAATTATAGAAAACGAAGATGTAAAGAAAACTGAGGGGAAACTTTGGCAGGCAACGAGTTCTTTATGAACAAAGTTCCGTCAAACGAACATTTTAAGAAAACTCTTTCGCGGTTCAAAGAGATGTTCAGCTTTTTTTCATAACTCATTTTTATTGACTATGAACCTCAAAATGAATTAAAAATAATAATAAAAAAGGAGTGAAGAAATAAAAACCCTTCCCGTGCCGTAGACAAATGAAAATCGACGAAACGAGAAGAGGTTCTTTTCCAAACTTTTGAAATCAAGACAAGAAAAACGACAAATAAAACTTAAGCAATAGAAGGACCCTCCTGTCGCAAGGAGTTCAAATTTATTTCTTTTCTTTTCTTTTATTCTTTAAGTATTATTTTAAATGAAGTAAAGTAACTATCATTATTGTGGACCGTACCAATCTTTAATATTAGTTTTGATATTGTTCATGTCTCTTCCTTTCTCAGTTACATGTTGTTGTAAAGCAATTATATTTATTACGCTTATACTTGTTTATATTATTTTACTTCTATGGAGGAAGTCATGCTTGATTGAGTAACGAAATAAAATGAATGGGCTCTTTGTGATGATTTTTGTATTATTATTATTATTATTATTATTATTATTATTATTATTATTATTATTATTATTTTTATTATCTAGAAATGGATGATTAGGACGAAGGTTATCTTCTATTTTAAACTCCTCACGCCTGTGTGATCATATTTACCGAAGTAGAACATTTTTTCCTGTCTCATCCCGAAGCTAACACTCCCCCCCCCCCCCTCTCTCTCTCTCTCTCTCTCTCTCTCTTCTCTCTCTCTCTCTCTCTCTCTCTACGCGCTTATGTAAGGATAGCGTTGGCTGGCCCAAAAAATCTCTCTCTGTAATATCATTAGCATAAGACTTCCCATCCGGGAAACAATTTCGCATATTGTCCCTCCAAAAAATGTAAGTAAAAAAAAATGAGGAAACGAACATGACAGGAGGAAACTCCGGCGTACATATCTTCACGAAAAGGGGAAAAATTCTAAGTTGTGTGGTCGGGAAATTTTTTGTCATACAGTCGACTAGATCGAGTGATGTGTTCAAAAGACATCTCATCTCACGATACAGATTTTCAGGTACACCAACGACCTTATTGAGATCGTCAATATAAACAAGTGAAAAATGCGCAGAAGAATCGAGTTTTCGGCACAGCACATAAAAATAATGCCGTATGAGCCGCGGCCCATGAAACTTTCAGTCACGGCCCAGTGGTGGCTTGTCTTACAGTGTTGCCAGACGGACGTTTATGGCTAAATTTAGCTTTATATAAAATTAAAACTACTGAGGCCTGAGACCTGTAATTTTGTGTGCTTGATGATTGAAGGGTGGACGATCAACGTACCAAATTGCAGCCCTCTAGCCTCAGTAGCTTTTAAGATCTGAGGGCGGACAGACATATAAGAATTTCAAAAGCTCTCTTTTACAGAAAAAAAAGGAAATAAACGCTTCTATTTTCATGATTGATGTATTGAAATATATGGATTATTGCATTTTTTTTTATAAGTTTTCATTGCGTCAGGTTTGGAGGAGAATAAAGAAAACAAAGTGATCCGACTGGAATTCAAATGCTAGTCCTCTAGTAACCGGGAGATAGGAGAGAACGTGTACTATTAAGAGAGAGAGAGAGAGAGAGAGAAAGAGGTACACAGCAATCAAATTATTCTTTCACTCACTCTCTCTTTATCTCTTTTTCTGTCTGTCACACAAAAGCGCAAAATTGAACACCTGCATCAAACACGATTTCAAGTTTTTTCTACATTTTTTTATTATTCTCTCTCTCTCTCTCTCTCTCTCTCTCTCTCTCTCTCTCTCTCTCTCTCTCTCTCTTCCAGAGTCCCATCCAACCCCGCAGTATCTAATTGAATCAAAACAATACAAACAGCATCATGATGAAATTAATTCAGTCTCCACACACACAGCTCGACCTTTGTTCTCTACAAGTGTTCCAGCCGTCATATACATCACCATTACCCTTGACTAATCCATTTATGCCCCACCTGAACTCGGCTGACCCTCTCATACACCACCAACTGAACGCACGCAATTTCCACTGACGTCACTGCAAGTATTCCTAACGTCACTGGACACAGGCAGTCATATCGAGGATATGCCTCATTGCAACGCTTTTCGTAGCCACCCCAGTTTTGACACGTGTAATGAAGGACCTTTTATGACCTGAAAGCGTCCAATTTGGATGCCACGAATGTACTCCTTTGTTGCCTCATGAACGCTCTCCACTTTAGGCCAAATAAACGATCCTCACTGAATTTGTTCCACCATGAATTCAGTAAATGCACCAAGCTTTAAGGTGTCAGAAGTATACCACTCTGTGACCCTTATGTATAAAGTGTAGTATGTACTGCTCTTGACCGCACAACAATCTGATACCTAAATCTTATGCCTTTTGACACATCATTCTAACTGCCTGGCCGTTCCCCTTGAGAGGTCGTTGAACGCTCATCTATTATAGTGGACACCGCGTTCTTGAACGTTTTCCTTTCTTAAACCCTTGGCCATACGGCTTTCTAACTACAAAACAAACCTCATAGTACTTTAAACAACTCATCATTCTAACGTCATTGAGCGATCCTCCTCCTAATACCTTTGAACGCATATTTCTAAGAGGAGCTGAAGCGCTCGATTATCATTCCGCTAGAAACACCGCATTTATGTATCATTTCACATGCACTTCGAATGCACATGTTCAAATGCCCTTAATATCATTATTTTAGCATCACTGACTTCACCCCGTTCTAGTATCATTGCACGTACTCTACTGTAACGCCTGCAACCTCACCATACACTAACATCCGTGCACATATTCTGCATTAACGCTCCATTCTCTTTTCCTCTCTCTCTTGCAGGTGGGTATGGCACCCACATCGTAGGCGGAAATGAGCGGTTCCTGCAGGCTGGATCCTCCCTGTCTCTGGAGTGCGTGGTGACTCACACAGGCGCCCCTCCCACCGCCGTTCTGTGGTACCATGACAGCACCGTTCTCGATTACGACTCTCCCAGGGGAGGCATCAATATACAGGTGAGAAAGATAGTGGAAAGCAAGCAGGTGAAAGTAGAGACAGAACAACAAGATAGTATTTACCAGTTTGGATAGCACAGAAATAATTTATATATATATATATATATATATATATATATATATATTATATAATATATATATATATACATTGGGAGTTGAATAGATCGGTAGCGGTGACGCGGTAATGATAAGTAAAATGATACTATAATGTCTACCTATCCATCTGTCACTATCAATCACTGTTTTCTTTGGGTATATAGTGCTTCATTTATGTCTCCATATATGTCTAGCGTTACGGGGACAGTAGTGGAAGAAAAAAGTTGAAGTTTTCAAATATTCATGTACAGATTCTCGATTATTGAGCTATATACATTAAATATATGTTTGTGTTTATGTGTATATTTCAGTTATGTGTGTCTATAAGACGAGCAGTTATTGTTGTGAATATTTTCACCGCAGTGAGGCGAAGGTTAACTTGTTCAGGAATTCATTTTGACTGATTGTTTAGCATTCACATTTGTTACTCTCTCTCTCTCTCTCTCTCTCTCTCTCTCTCTCTCTCTCTCTACTCTGAGCCACTACAGTCAACTAGCAGCTAGGTATATAATTCACTATTTAGGATAGCAAAGGCATACTAGATTCTGAAGAAACGTACCCACGTTATACTCGTCGTCCTGTTTGGGGATCGAACGTTGCTCATCCAGTCGTGACCGGTGAATCTGGCTGAGAAAAAGGGTGGAGGTGGGAGAGAGAGAGAGAAAGAGAGAGCATGAAAAGAACGGTTATAAGAAATTTGAACGACATCATATCACCAAATTCCGTTTGAACGTTAGAACGAGGAGAGAGAGAGAGAGAGAGAGAGAGAGAGAGAGAGAGAGAGAGAGAGAGAGAGAGAGAGAGATCAGGAAAGTATGTCGAAACAATGGAATGCTGTAAGAGAACAGAATTTTTGAAATGGACCAAAGCTTTTATGGTTCTTCGTCCGTCGACTTCTTGTATTTATGCGTGTGTGTGTATCCCTGCGTCTCGAATGCACGCATGACCGCTTCTTTATTCCCTTCGCTCTGTTCTCCTTCATTTTTTTTTTTAGCTTCTGAATTAAAATAACAATAGACGGGATAAAGCAGAAGGTTTTCTCTAAAGGGGAGGGTCCTTTATCAATTGAAAAGCATATATAAAAAAGGGGAAAGATTTTAAAAATAAGATCATCAAGAAAACTTCATCAATTCTCGAAGGAGAAAGCCTCAGGAAATATCTTAGCCAGCGATTAAAGGGAATAAGAAATGATGGAATGGGATAAGAATAAAAGGAGAGAGGGATTATGAAAAGATGCGCAGGAGATTTGGGAGAAAGGAAAAGAGGGTCCGAGGTGATATTAAAAAGTGTCGGCGTCTGAATATTTTCATTGTTCTTTATTCTCTGACAATTTCTGAGACGATTTGGGGAGGTTGTCGTTATGTCGATTCTGATATGGGGCTGTTCTTGGATATATAAATATATATATATATATATATATATATATATATATATATATATATATATATATATATATATATATACAGATAGATAGATAGATAGATAGAACCTGTAAGTAACTTATCACTAGATACGTTTCTAATTGTAACAACCACAACCACAATGCTTTCTTCTCGACCTCTTCCCACTTTTTGGATACACTTGTCACCCTACAAAGCCTTATTAGGTGCAGGTTCTAATGCCATTGCGGACATCAGAGTTACTTCATATTCTATTACTTCATATTGTCGCATTTGGATCTAAGGCTTTTTAGGGGCAAGCATCTCCAAAGCCTGAAAAGTATTCGAAAAGTTAAGAAAGCATTGTGGTTGTTACGATTACACACACAAACCGATATATATAGTTAGATAGAGAGAAAAATATTTACAAACATTAAGCTACAAATGTCATAATATCCAGTTTGCTCTACCTCAGAAGCAACAACAAAAGGGAGTCGTAATTTAAAGTGATTCTTCACACTGGTGATTCGAACTCTCGACAGTGAAAACGTAAGAATACTTGCACTGAAGTCTGGGGTTGTCACTGTCGGGAGTTCGAATCTCCTAGGTGACGAATCACTTATCAGTTTTAATTCCCCTCTGGTGATATTTCATAGGTAGAGCGAATTGGATAAGATAGATTAATGTCTGTGAAAATGGGAAAAAGCTGGGAAGAAGAAGAAGAAGAAGAAGATTAATGTCTGTGAATAAAAAAGGTGTCGGTGATATGATAGAAATATATATATGTATGTGCATGTATATGTATATATAGTCCTAATTTGAGTGTTATTTAGCTTTTTACCAAGAGTTTAATTGTCACACCAATAGTCGTGTGTTGGGCAACAGTAATTTCAAGGTTTATGAAGAAAAGGGATTCTTGGTGAGCATACAGCTCATCTTGTTTGGCCAGAGATGGCCTAACTGCAGAAACTATTCCAAGACCTTTCACAACCACAATTGTTTCTTTATCGTAACTTTCTCTTACTTGATTCAAGAGTCAGTATAGTCCCTTTTCTGACAGAACCAAGAGCCTGGGTTCATACCATTCGTTCCATGGTCCTTTGATGGCCTCCGTTTGCTTTACTGTCTAGGTAAAGGTAATGATCTAACCCATCGATCTCGCTCATTAAGAACAAATAAGGAACAAATAAACAGCATCATGAGGGTTAAAGCAAAAGGCTGCTGGGAAGATGTCAATTGAAGACCAATGAACAGATTGTAAATGAGGACCCAAACAAAAGAAAAAGGCTTGAATGAAATAGATAATTGTGGTAATTTCAAGGAGACTAAATAAGGAAATTAAGAGAGAGTTTCAAGCGAACGAGGAAAAAAGGTTATAATATAGAAAGAATTAAAAATTAAACAGCGAAAAAAGGAAACGTAATGCGTATGAAAACTGAAAAATCGCGAGCGACGAACAAGAGCTAGAATAAGCTGTGAAGGAATGAGCTGGAAAGCACATGAAAAATATGACGAAATCGACAGGAGAAAAAAAGAGAAATCTGAAAAAAGATGAAGTAAGATATTAACGTAAAAGTTAAGTTGGTTAACTCAAGGATTGTTCAAGAAATTATATGAGACGTTAGAAATTAATCAAAGGAAAGATCCCGTAAAATGTAACGAAATGTTAATCTGTGTATTTTTTTTGTAGGTTTGTAATAACGACATTCTACGGGAAATGAACCCACATTTAGACTTGCTGTCCTCCAGCCCGGGATCTGGCTCTCTCAGCGCCTTATAAGTACGCAAAATGAAGGTCTTGTGGCCCGAGAATAGAGTCGATACGCGACGACGTCTTTGAAATCGGGGATTGCCTTCCTACTGACTCTCTTATCTTCCCGTCATTTTTGACGGCACTAGTTAGTGGGGCCCGGTACCCGGGCGGTGAGGCCGGGTGCCACGGCCCCAGACGATGTGACTGTACTCTAAAGTAACAGTTATCTAACACCGGTGTTTTTTTTTTTTGCCGTGCTAAAGCTCGAACTTTTTATTTCCTTTTCTTGTTATTTCCTATGCTGTTGTACCTGCCCTACTTGTCAGAACGTAAGAATTCACAATTCAGTGTTTACCGTAAGCTACCAATCGAGCGGTAGTTTTCCCGGATGTAATTTTCACTCATATCTTACCATATTCAGCCACGATATGAAAATGGCTTGGTCTTGTAAGTTAGGTAGTCACTGAGTAAGGAAAGACCCTCTCTCCTTCACCCCTCTTTAACCCCTAATGCCAATAAATTGGCCCGTCAGCTGTTAAGCACTTAAGTGGGTGGGATTCCGCAGCGGTGAAAAGTGCATACAGACAACAGACAGACAGACCAAACTACTGTTTTTTTGTAGTAAGAAAGTTACAGTAGTAGGAAGTAATGACGTATTGTCAGTTATATTCTTTGCCATTCTAGCCACTAATAAGAAAGACATTTCGGTTTAGCTTAACGACAATGTTCCCGCCTTGTCTCTAATCTTAGGTATAGGGACCGGAAAGAATCCCGTTAGGCAATGAAATAAGCGTAGTGTGTACGTCGTATAATGGACGAGAGCTACAACATTAAGAAACGTAACCATTGCATTTGTATATTTATTACCCTTTATTATAAATCTCTCAATAATCATTAGGAAAAGTCAGTTATCTAGAAAGAGGTCAGAGCTTCGCACATTCAATTACATTAAAAGGAATTGGACCTGAAAATTCTGATGACTATCCGCTTACGCTCCCCAGAACGCCCAGAAGAGCCAAGATAGGATTGAAAGAAGATTTTAGACCTCCTCACTTGCCGAAAAGTTTTTATTCTATTACTTTCTAATATGTTGTGTTCCCAAATTTGGGAAGTCCCTGTTGTTTAAGCTTTCTGAATCCCTTTATTAGAGCAAACAAAAGATTTCAAGTAAAAGGTTCTTAAGCTTTTTATAGCATTTCAGGGAGCCTTTCCCCTCGGCTTTGACTCGTCGATGGATCCATCCACACGCGGCCATCGGGTTTTGGAAGTTTTTCTCTGCTTAAAAACTTTCTTCCCAAATGACCTCGGTCTTTGTGGTCTAAAGCACATACAGTAATATCTCAATTTATCAGATGTATTCACTTAACTTTTGACTTTTTTTGCGATGGATTTTCGCTTGGTTATCCTCATCGAAGCGATGAATTTTTGGGTAAATATCTTGAACTGAATGCTAAGTGCAACCACTCCACCTCCCTCTTTTCAATTTCTTTCACTCTGAATGGCTGAAGTTGCCCCAGTGCTTGGCTTTTTAACCCAGATTCCATGAATGCTAAGAGGAAAGCGCAGTTTAGTTAGGCTATAAAATGTCTGATCACAGTTAGATGAGAGTTGTCTCTAGAATGCTGAATCCTAGGCGGTACTGTTGCGTCTCTGTTACTTATCAGATTTTGCCTTTTATGGAAAGGCCAGAACCCGAAGCATATGATGAGTCAAGGATTATTGTATTCTGTAAATTTTATTATTTACGGACTAATTGCCTCCGCCAAGGAGTTCATGTCTTTTGTTCGCCTGTTGTGTTCGTTTGGTGGAATGATTACGCAAGACATTGTGCTTGTTTTAAAAAATATACTTGAGCAATGGTGGACGTCGTGATTGACAACAAATGGCTGCAATTTAGGAGAGGCAGGAAACAAGTGAATTTCTGGGAAAATGAACCTTTTGGGAGGTGAGCTGTTGAGCCTTGGCGGAATTTTGCGGTTTTTAGCTTTACAGTATAACCGAGTAAAGATCATATTAATTTTATATATCAGCAGTATTGATTAACTTGATAAATAAGAATGAAGCCGAGATATAGATCATTTTTCTGTCGAGGTTTTCAGAAAGAGAACAGCGAGGGAGAATGTGGAAAGGAAGTGGTTATTCTGAATATACTTTTTGTCACGGATATTTCCAATGAGAGATTTTTAATATTTCCGATATTCTTAATATTCTGAAAGACGGATGTTTTTATGGAAGCTTTACATTTTGATCTGCCTTTTTGTATGGGGTAATGGCTCTTCTGTTACAGTGCTTCACCTTCGATTAAAATTATTAACTGTCCTCGTAAAAAATCTTGAATGTTATCAATACAAACATATAGTGTGTCTGCCATGGTAGCCGTTTTGTATTTAGAATCACTGCTACAGAAGGATGCAAAATGTAGAAAGACAGTTGTCATGAGAATGATTTAGTGTGACTGATATGCATAGGGAAATTTACGATTAAATATGCGATAGAATTATTTGTTAATATAATTTGACCGAGTGCACAATATTCAGAAATGCTTCTGTTTATCAGAATTCCAAATTTTTAGAAGCTGAGACATTATAGGTGTTAGTCTGGGAATTTAAAAAAAAAAAAAACGATTTCTCCTTTAATTCGTGAGTTATTTTTCGAAATGTACTTTCAAAAGCATGGACGGCAAACAAGGAATGGAAAAAAGCCACTATTTGCATAATTTCCCTGAACAAATTGGAATGAGAAAGGTCACACGGAAATAATTTTTTTTTGAAATGGGAATCTAATGAATTCAACAACATTCCCTGAAGGAAATAAGCTAAATTTTTTCTTTTATGCAATTTGCATGTAAAAAAAATCTCCGGCCTTTGCGACTGGAGCCATCAAAAGAAGCAGAGTTGCCAGGAAGCGTTTAAAGGCTTTCTTCCTGAGGAGAGAGGAAAAAAAACAATAAAGAAGTCCATTCTTATCTCCATATTCAAAACGCTTCTCCTTTCTCCCACTCTCTCCCAGACTAAAAGAGATAATAAAGAAGTAAATTCTGATGACCACGTTCAGAGCTCCTCTCTCTCTCTCTCTCTCTCTCTCTCTCTCTCTCTCTCTCTCTCTCTCTCTCTCTCTCTCTCTCTCTCTCTATTCGTGTTCAGATTAAATCATTTCACTTGGTTTAAGAGTTACTTTTTAAGTTGTTTGTTATCGTAATAAACACAAGGCCTAAACTAAATATTAGCATTAGATTCCCGTATATTCCTCATTTCCTTCGAATTTCTGTTAATTGTTCTGTATAGTTGTTAATGAATTACTCATTATTTATGAAGTCTTGATTGAAAACATTATTCATTTCTCATCAATTATATATTAGACACATTATTCATCTCCTATCAGTTCTGACGTGACACGATATTCATTTATTTTCAAATTTTATCATTGCCCGTAAAGTATTTCCAAATTACTTCAGTTTCTTTTATTTCGTGCTATCTTAGTCCACGAATCTTCGTAGGTTTTTATTTTTTTTTTTTTTTTGCTGTTACTGATTTTCCATTGTTTTCAATTTCATCTGTCTTCTTCTTTCTGGCAGCTCGGTGCTCTAATTATGATTTCATTCTGTGCAGTTTTAGCAATATCACTTTTTTCGTCAATCCTCGACTTCTTCTGAGACCCCCATACACTGAACGATTGTTTGAACGATTGTCTGAACGACTGCCTGTATCGTTCGCAAAAACACTTGGGCATGGGCTTGTCTGAATGCAAAAGTGGGCGGAGCTTCGAATCTGAACGATCTCGGTGGGAATCTGTCACGACCAGGGTGCTGGCTTGCGACTAAAGTCTGCCATACTCAGGTCGTTCAATGTATGGCTTTGTCTGCCGATATTACGCTTTGGCGCGCGTCTCTTCTAGAGATGATGCCATGTCTTCTCGAGGCAAAATCTTTGTTCAGACTGAAATCGGTGCGGAGATCGTTCATACTGTCTGAATAGTGTGTGTGTGGGTCGATAACGACAATCGTTCAGACAGTCGTTCAGTGTATGGGTGCCTTTACGAATCCCCAGCCAATTTCATACCTTTCCAGTCATTTCCTTAACATATCTACGAAATTCCACACCATTGCCAGTCAGTCCCACAGCATTTCAGCCGGTTCCTTAACATCAACCAATTCCCAAATTTCTAGACATTTCACTGTCAGCCCAGTTGATTTCCTGCCGTTTCCAGCCAGTTCCCAAAAGAATCCTATATAATGCCGCCGACATCCATAGTTCCCTTCAGAAGTTCTCCAGAGGCCGGAGACGCATTACGTCATCGCACCCATATGTCGCGACTGTCTGGATGCGTTAGCTTCCACGAAAGAATGGGCCGAGGAGAAAAGACGCGGTGTTACTCAGAGACCGAACGATACTGTCGGCCGCAGACGATACATCAAATTGCCAGGTAATAGGGAAGCAGGGAGACGCAATGGGAAGTAGATCAAAAATTGGATTTTCAAAGGGAAGGCTGCGTCGTAGTGGTAGTAGGTCCATTAGGACGAATCAGGAGTCAAGATGGATATTCAGAAGCTATTATCAATGGAGAGAGAAGTTACTGTGCCACAAAAGGAAGATAACTAAGGAAAAGGTGAAGACTGGCATGGGTATAAAAGAAGACACTGTGAATGGAAAGTTTCTGTTTGTGTGAAGCAGAAAAAAGGTGAAATTGGTATCTGCAATTACGTACAAAGCTTCTAGATTAATGGTTGTCTAAGGAATACTTCTGTCAGTCCTACGATTCTCATACATCCTGATCAGAAGACATGAACTTGGGTATAGGTCAGCTGGTTTGTCAGTCTTTCTCCCTTTCCCGTAATAATTTTGATTTCATTGACATTGTATAATAACATTAAACTCAGAGTGGCACATTGCGTTGGAAGGCATATGTCACTCCATTTCTTTCCTCCCCCTTTGTCAGATTCTCCATTCTCACTTAATACTGTGACGTTTTCCTCTCTCATTCTGTTCTTTTCTTGACAGGCGCGCTACCCAACATTTGAACATGAACACGTGGACACCTTGCTTATGTACAGAAACTACAAAATAATGTTTTCAGTCAATCCTTTTTAATTTATTTCCTCTCCGTACATCCCAGTGACCCTTGTGCACTTAAAATCTCTTCCCTCGCGCTGGTTCTTTGAATTCTTTACAAGTACAGAAGGATTCTGCAGGTACTTGTTCTCCTCAGAGTCTAGGTTAAATCTCATCTCTCAGTTTTTCTTTGAGATGCTCAGAGTTTCAAGTTATGATACCTGTTAACGCCTGCAAGGGGTAAAGACAGTGAGACCTTCTGCCATTCAGGTTATGTTTATTATTTATTTCCGTGTGTATTCCTTGCTCTGTTGTACTAAGTTACGTTCTCTTGATTGCTCATCCATAAGAAGACTTCGTAGCCATCCCCCAGAGTTTTCTTTTCCGTGGCATCCATCAGGCCAGAGATGGGATGATGAAGTAGAAGGCAAGGGGAAAGAGGAGGCAGCAGAGATGACCCACACCTACTTGGGAGAGAGTTACGAGAAGAGAATGAGTGGAGGTTTGTGGAAGATAAAGCACAGATGCTTGGTGGAATTTCACAAATACCCTTTCCGTACCAAGCCACAGGGACAAAGATGGTAATGGGGATACATGTATAGAATCTATTGGTCTCTTTTACCAATTTTTTTGTGTTTTTGATATCCAAAATATCCTTAACTTTTCGACCTTCTCACGCTTTTTCGGATACGTTTATCGCTACAAACCCCGATCCAAGTGGAAGAGACCGAGAAACTTGTATTCAGCATCTGGAGTCAAACCCATGGATGGGGAGCTTTGCGAGTACACACAGAAATACTCCCATCAAATTCTAATTGAGATCATTAAGCGAACTCAAAGCATTTGTGATGAACTCGAGATGTTTCGAGGCCATTGTGGCTGTTATAATAATTGCAATCCTACGCACATACATACATTATATATGTGTATATATAGGTATATATATATATATATATATAATATAATATATATATATATATATAAAATATATATATACACATCATATACATACGTACGTACATACATAGATTTTTGTACAGTATATATATATATATATATATATATATATATATATATATATATATATATAATATATACATACACATATACACACATATATATATACATGCATACCTACATACACTCACATACGAGTATATGTATGTTTTTATGCGGCCAGATTTCCAGGTATGCCATTATTTAATAAATGCGATATTAAATACCTGCCAATATTTTTAACACTGTAATCAACGTAAATTGCGTTATCTCTAATGGAATCTGAAATGAAAACCTTTAACGACCTCTGCAGTCCTTTGCAACCAAGGTTTGCTATTAATCAGTGTCTGCAAGACGCGAATTAATGACAGTGGATGAACCCGGCGCCTGGAAAGGGAACCAATGACTCTCAAGCAAACTTCATTATTCCTGACGGTCCAGAAAATAACACATTTCATCATTGAAGCCAAGAGGCCGTCCTTCAATGAAGGTAGAGTGAATATTTAAAGAGTTTATCGGAACTTTGACGTAAACAGATGAATGATATAGATGAATTTGTTGTACATAAATTCCCATGGCTCATTTCAACACTTCAATCTGATATCAAGGGTTCATTTTGGGGTGCAGAAAGAATTCCGTAAAAAGTAGAAGAAGGTTCTTGAATTAAAGCACTTGCATAAACTGGCAGTAAGATACTTTCCCGTTGCCAAAATTCGGATATGAAGAAATGTATCCTTACCAAAGATCATGATATTACTCATTCCTCTTGTCACTTACAGCCTTTTTTCAAGTAAGCAGGTGAAAGTAAGTAAGCGTTGTACATTATTTTTTCTGTGTAGATGAGCAGCTCAAGCAGGTAAGTGTTTTTCATTATCATCCATTTAACATAGGAATAAAGACTGCATCACTCCAGAGGTCCATGACACTTCCAGACAGTGAGTTACTGTGGATGGCCCTGGCACTTCAAAAGACTAGGTCACTGTAAAAACCCAGACTCTTTAAGAGATTGGGTCATTTCAGAAGTTCCTGGCACGTCAAGGGGGTTGAAACACTGCAGAAGACCCTGTCACTTCATGGGACTGGGTTACCGCAGAAAGCGCTGATTCTTCAGCAGATTATGTCGCTTTAAAAGAGCCTGGAACTTTAAGAGACTGGGTCACTTAGAAGGGCGCTGGCTCTTCAAGAGTTGTGTCACTACACAAGGCCCTAGCACCTAAAGAGACTGAGTTATTGCAGAAAGCATTAGCTCTTCAGCAGTCTTTTAGGAACTGTATCAGCGTAGAAGACCGAGGTTTTTCAAGAGTCCAGATTACCACAGAGGTCCTAACATTAAAAGAGACTGGCTCTCTGAAAAAGGCCCTGGTACTTCAAGAGATTGGGCTCTTGAAGAAGAACCTAACGCTTAAAGAGAGTAGGTCACTGCAAATGGCCCTGGCACTTGAAGAGATTGGTTCACTGCAGGAGGATCTGTCACTACCAAAGACTATGTCACTGCAACTGACCCAAGTACTTTAAGAGACAGGTTCATTAAAAAAAAGTACCTGGGAAATCAAGACTCTGGGTCACAGGGAAAGGCCCTGGTACTTAAAAAGACTGGGTCTCTGCAGAAAGACCTAGTACTTCAAGAGCCTAGGCTACTGCAAGATTCTCTGGCTCGTCAAGAGGGCTGAGTCACTTCAACAGGCTCAGACGACTTTAAGAGACAAGGTAACTGCAAAAGGAGCGTTCAAAAGACTGTTCATGGTAGTATGTCTTAAAACTCCAAGAGGCTGGTTCACTGCAGAAGGGCCTGGTACCCTGGTACTACAAGCTGCTGGGTCAGTGCAAAAGGACGTGACACTTGAAGAGCGTGGGTTACTGCAGAAGGGCGTGGCTCTTCAAGAGAATTGTTTACAGCAAAAGGCCTTGACGCTTCAAAAGACCTGTTCCCTGCCAAGGGCCCCATCACTTAAGAGACTGCTTCACCATAAATGATCCTGGCATTTCTTGAATCGTGATTGTTAAAAGAGAGGTAAGTGTAAATGGACTGCCTTTTTATGTAAACGACGATAACACCTTACCTTAAAGAGAACAACAAAGGTTACTTGTTCTGTGGAGTAAGGAGAAAGGAAGACAATTACAATCAGTTAATGAATGGCTCGGGGAACCGATGAGATTGATTGACTCTCATGTTCACCATTCCCAACACAGTGTCTGAGGATCAAGTCTGAGGAACTGGTAGGTAGCCTGACGTGCGCGTCAATAGCATAAGAGCAAGGATAAAAAAAACGTCGAAGAAATGTAAAACCTTTTGCTTTAACATATTTCACAATTCATAAATGCACGCGTATTATATATATATATATATATATATATATATATATATATATATATATATATATATGAGAATAAGGGAAAGAGAAAGAATTAAAGAAAAAAAAATAGTCGTCAAAGGCACTTACATCTACTCACCATCAGCTGACTGATCAATGCACACAGTAAAAATCTAGAATGCATTGGCATCAGTGCTGGAAAAAGTGAAAATAATGGGGTGGGAGGCCGACGACACAGAATGGGTTGCCAAATAATGAAATTCTTTCATGACTTTGAGGCTGGACGAGAGGAGTCGAACGGAGGGGGTATGGTGTTAGAGCCTGGGGGGGAGGGGGATGGGACGGAGGAAGGCAGACTATTGGCCAAGATGAGCAAGGAATTCTACACGATTTCCCACTTAACTTATAAGAAGACTTGAGGGAGCAAAAAGTACTACAGCAATGGAGAGGGAGAGAGAGAGAGAGAGAGAGAGAGATAAAGATAATTGGTAATTATGGTCATAAATGGACTGCAGAGAGACAATTATCTGTGAATGAATAGATTTTCTTCTTGTGAGATGATTGGGCGCTTGTGAAAATGCACAGAAATAGTCAACAAGACGCATACACACACACATATGTTGTCATCTTTATGAACGCAAAGGAAATAATCATGCAAAATTAATACATATATGAGGAGAGAGGAGACGAGAGAGAGAGAGAGAGAGAGAGATAACCCTTATACCCTTAAGTAGCCGTGTTTGTGAAAAATGTTGTGTAAGTTAGGCACACACACACATATATATATATATAAGTAATATATTATATATTATATATATAATATATAGATATATATATATATATATATATATATATATATATAATATATAATAAAAGGAGCCCATTAAAACACCAAAATATAGAGAGAAAAGTACTATATTTCAGAGACTGCTGTCTCTCTCTTCAGGTATATGAATGAGAAAAGTTTACAGAAAAGGTGGTATTTATACCAAGAGATCCGTCCACTAGTAAGCCAATTTAGGTCACCCCCACTGATAATCTTCCTTTAATCTTCTTAAGCGTTGGTTGAATGAAAACTTCGTCGACGACATCTGAAATCCTCGCGCCTTTTGAGATGTTCATTACCTGCTTCTCCTTTATTCCATCATTTGACTCTTGTACCGGCAGTTGCTGCTATAAATTACACGTGACAAATTCCAGTTTATTCTATGGTTATGTTCATTTATATGGTTGAAAATAGCCGAGTTCTGTTGTCCATACCTAACTGACCGTTTGTGTTGTATTAATCTCTGGGGAAGTGATTTACCTGTAAATCCGATGTAAGATTGGTCACAGTCCTGTCATGGGATCTCATAGACCCCAGAGTCCTTGGGAGATGTCTTTTGTTGGACGTTAATAAGGGATTTGGCTAAGGTGTTTGGGTAGGTAAATGCAAAACGGTTGGATGTCCCAAGGGTGTGGGTTACTCTCTTAATCGTCTCCAGGTGAGGAATTTTTATTTTATTGTTGGGTGTGTCTCTGGTCTTGTCTTTAGGGGGTCGGTAGAAAATTACGTTTGCTTTTTGAATTGCTTTCTCAATTATATGGTCAGGATACTTTAAAGACGAAAGTTGCTTGCGAATTAGTTCAAATTCTTTTTCCAGAAAATCTGGGGAACAAATTCATAAGGCTCTTAAGAATAGGTTGCTAGCTACACCTATCTTGATAGCTAAAGTAGTGAATATATGAAAGTGAGAACGTTGGTTTTCTGTATATGGTAAATTTGTATTCTGTCGTGTCTCTGATTATTAAAACATCAAGAAAAGGAATTTTGTTGTCTGTTTCCCATTCAACTTTAAATTTGATGCTGGGCACTAATGCGTTTAATTTTGAGAGGAATTCATTAAAATTACCCCACCTACAAGAGTCAAATGATGGAATCGGCCTTAATAAAAGAGAAGCAGGTAATGAACATCTCAAAAGGCGCGTGGATTTCAGATGTCGTCGACGACCAACGCTTAAGAAGATTAAAGGAAGATTATCAGCGGGGGTGACCTAAATTGGCTTACTAGTGGACGGATCTCTTGGTATAAATACCACCTTTTCTGTAAACTTTTCTCATTCATATACCTGAAGAGAGAGACAGCAGTCTCTGAAATATAGTACTTTTCTCTCTACATTTTGGTGTTTTTATGGGCTCCTTTTATTAGATGGAATTCTGTTGTTACAGAACATTTTTACCTGTCATATATATATATATATATATATATATATATATATATATATATATATATATATATATATATGTGTGTGTGTGTGTGTGTGTGTGTATGTATATATATAAAAAAAATAAACAGGCTTAATGTGATAAAATTTCGTTGTCATTGCCAATATTTAAGAAGATGCAGAAGACACTTGTCTTTATCATTCCGTTTTTCATGGGTTGTTCTAACTTAGTGAATTCTGGGTCATTGCTTGTAAACATTCGGCAGTAAATCACTCCGCATTTTTGTAGTCTTCTTCTCTTGCTTTATAAATATTTGATTATTTACCACCCTCTCTTCTCACCATATTTTCTGCTAACTTTTTTATTTATTCATTTATCTTCATTTTGCAAACGTATACACTTCACAAAATTTCTTCCTATTTCTCTGCCAGATGTTTTCAAAATAGAAGATTTGGCTTCTTCTTCCCCTTATTCTATAGGAAGTTAAATAACTTAACAATGCATTTCAACTTTTAGTTTTAATACGTAGTAAAAACTAACATTTTTAGTTCGCATTATTACTTCTTTACTCTACAGTCAAGTGTAGCATATGTACTAGTTTATGACTAAGATGAAATGGGTGTTATCTTCATTTTTATTTTATTTAGCTCAGAACCGCCATATCTATAGCCTTCTTTTTGTATTTTCCTTTACTTTCCGTTATCTGCTACTATGCTAATCTCGGTTAAGAAACCTTCATATGCCTCTTTCACGTCATCCAATGTTTTTCCCCCTTCATGTGGAATATGTTATCCTCCAGTAGATGTTTTATTCACTGAAATTCTGTTGGTATTCATTTTCATAAGTTTTTATCAATCAGGGGCTGTGGGTCTCTTACCTTTTCCAATTGAATTTTTCAGTGATTCAATCTTTTCCAACAAACCAATCGTTCAGTCTTACTGTCTTCTGCATTCTATGCATTAATATCCCTCAGCACGACACCGTTTCTTCTCATTCGTGTACTTGAGAAATAACCTTGCTCTGGAATAATGTCCTCTCTCTCTCTCTCTCTCTCTCTTGCTGCAATCCAATGCCTTGTTCCTGTGCTAATCTTAGCGACCCGTTAAATTAGGTCACATATGTCCCTGTTAAGCCCAACACCATAACACCGTTTGACGAGGATTCTTGCAATGTGAGGAAAACTGGATAATTCTGGTAACAGAGAACGAGGGAAAGGCTTTGTCGAAAGGGAAGTGATTAATACCGAATGTGATTTTAAACATCTGAAATATGGTTGCGTAGCAGGTTCTTATTGTCTCTGGATCAGTAAGGTGATCGAGGGAATGAATACCACAAAATCTCTTCACGGCAACTATATTCATAACGACGGGAATGTGTTACAAGACTGAAGACACACACAAACGAACGTAAATAAACACTTTTATGTGCATGCTTTTCAATCGCATTGACATTGTGTGTGTCATATTTACCAATGAATATTCAAATGCCTTTGGGCCATTGCATATATATATATATATATATATATATATATATATATATATATATATATATATATATCAATTAATGCCGTTGCATTTATTCACACACCGGTAACGACGCACCACGACGCAAAGGGCCTCTGTGAAATATCGTCACTCGTGTTTTCATGTGCTTTATCTTCCGTAAATCTCCACTCATCTCCATCCTCATTTCTCATAGTTCTCATCTAAGTAGGCTTGGGTCTTCCAGCTCTTCAGGTACCCTCGGTAGCCCTGTCTATACACTATCATGTGCACTGCCATATGGTATCATTAAAGTCGATCCTGTCAACCTGATTTCTAATATTCCTCTGAAAGTTTGATTCTCAGATAGAGAAAATCTTTTAGAACTAGTTTCTGTGATACCATCAGTGATTCCTTTTAGCTGTAAATATTCTACAAAGCGTAAGTATTTCAATATGTTTGACTTGTCAGACGCCACTAATTCTGCATCTGCTTCGATAATGAATAATTTCCTTTAGCTTTACTTGTTTACAGTGGCGTAATTAAGGGCGGGGCCGGTACGTCTAGGGCGGCTCCTCTGTCCAGTGAGGGGGGTGGTACTCTTCCAGTACTCTGGCATCTTTTGAGCGGGTCTGGTCTGGCATAATTGGACTTTGATGTCGTTACTTGCGAATTCGCTTCAACAGAGCTCGTAGGGTTCCGTTGTAAATCTGCTGTGTTATATTTGTGTTAGCTTTTGAAATAGAATAAATAATTGAGATGTTAAGGTTTAAAATGTGCGTTTAATTATCACCACTTTAGTGCTTTTTAGCACGGGAAAGGGGCGCCACTAACGCTAGTTCCGCCACTGCTTGTTTAACGGGCATGCCATAATGACATAAGAACTTCCTTATTACTGTCCTGTAGACGGTTTCAAATGCCTTCTTTTCTCATTCCATATTCTGCAAAACAGTCTAGTTAGGATTCGAAGTTTAATTCAAGTTTCAGATAAAATCATCTCTGCTGTGATTCCTTCAGGAACTTTTGTTTTCCATCTTCTAAGTTTCTTGATCATTGATCAAACTTCAGAAACTGTGAAGCCATTTATTTATAAGCAGATCCAAGTTTTCGTCAGCATCTGCTTTATCAATCGAATTATCCCCCTCATATCTCTTACATATACAAATAATTTTAAACATGTTTCTTGTAATGTCTTAAGGATATTAATTTAGCTTGGTTTTGAATTTGCATGGATGCAAAATGCGTTTTTATGTTTCTTGTATTCTATTGTCCACATTCCTCTTGTATTATTTTGTTCCTATTTTTCATTGGCTCATTGCTGTGTTGTTCATTCAGTGCATATGGCCATTGGGTCAGCAGAAACTATTCTGACAAGTTTATTGACTGTGAATCTTGTTGTTGTTGTTGTAGTTGTTGTTAGGGTACTTCTCAAATGAAGTCTTCCCTTACGATGGTGCGTCAGGCATTCGTAGTACCGTTTGTATACAGTGAAGCGAAAGAGGAATAAGTGAAAAGAAACGTAAAAATCCAAGCGTGCAGAGGAGCTTCCTGCAGACCGAGGGACGAAAATATTCTGCAGCAGACATTCATGTTGCAATGGAAGTGATTACACGCCTGCTTAGCTCCGAGGTCTCCCGTGAAAGGGACGCAGTTGTTTTCTTTCAGATGCATCTCAGCCAAGGACGTCACTTGTTTAATAATACTCCTCGATGGCCACTTACTTGTGCTGGATATGAATTCACAATAGGCTATCATTGGCATGGGGCATTGTTAGTGTCAGACCTTTCAATATCACCTCTTATTAGGCCGTTATCTACTTTATATCAGTTCTTGTTTGGGCGTTACTTATATATCAAATCATTATGGGATATTTTTGTATATCACTTGCCTGCTGTAATTCTTAAAAGGCTGTTATTTTCCTGATATCACTTATCAGGTGGCCATTATCTACATATCACATCTCAAGTAGACCTCATTTGCATAACAGTTCGTAATGGGCATAATTTGCATGATATCAATTCTCAGCAGGCCTATACTTGCATTAATTTACTTATTAATACGCAATTACAAACATAAATTTTGGATAGATATCAGTTGACTCGTTGCGTTACCGAGCCAGCATACGGACAGTCACTCATTATGTTTAGTAGTATTACATATTTCGACCAACTTACCAAGTCAGTGGTTGAATTTGTGGATTAAAATGGTTTTGCCACATTTATTTTCGCTACAGCACATTATTTACATTATTCTCACTTCTCAATAAGGCCTTATTATCACGAAGCACTTCTCAATAGATTATTATTTCTTATGATACATTGTTTCAGGGCATCGCTTCCTAAGTCATTATTTTCATGGGTAACTTCTCGTTAGGCCATTATTTGCACGAACTCACTTCGTGATAAGCATTATTTTCACGATATCACTTCTTAATATACTATCATTGGATATAATATATCACGTCTAGTAGGCCATGATATCATTTACATGGTACCGTTTTGCATTAGGTCAGTATTCCCCGTGTATTGCTTCAATTAAGGCCATTGCAGAGCTGTGATTGCCTTAGGCAAAGCTCTTACCTGGTCTATGTTATTAGTTAAGAGGCCAATGCCTACATATCACTCCTGACGAGACCATTATAGGATGTCCCTTCTAAAGACTTAAACTACATAAATGATACCACTGCAGAAGAGCTTCGTTATTATATATATATATATATATATATATATATATATATATATATATATATATATATTTATATATATATATATATATATATGTGTGTGTGTGTGTGTGTGTGTGTGTGTGTGTGTGTGTGCGCGCGCACGCGTGTGTGTGTACGTGCGAGCCCTCTAACGATGACCTCCTTCTTTGAGGATTCCAAATGTCGACCACTGAAGCAGTAGGTCAACGCTCAGCAGATATGAAACTGCATATCCATGGCATCATAGCGAGTACCACTGCACTCATAAATCAGGGTCTCACTATCTCCCCCTCCCCCCCCGCGCCCCATCCGGCCAGATGTACGTGGACACATTTAATCTTCCTCCCCCACAGGTGTGAGGTGATGTAAGTCGCAAGCATTATAAGTTGCCAGTAGCGTCTGACAATAGATCCTCAAAATGATCTGCTCCCCTGGGGGTTTGAATCCTCTCCATTTATTCCTTCAGTAGCTTATTGAAATCAGCGTCGACCTTCCTCTTCAGTTGTCGACGGTTTGAAACCCCCAGGGAAGCGGGATATTGTTAGCATCAGTTGTTAGGTGATAGTGCCTGTTTATGAAATGTATAGCAGTTCACGTTATGTATCCAGGTGACAAACATTGTTTCAGGGTCCTGTATTTGAATAATCCCGTAAAAAAAATCTCTGATTTATGTGCATATTTTGAATGGAAAAGGGCGTATGATGAGTTTTTGGAGGGCTCTGCACACTTTCCTCTTTCAAACGTGTTCGTTCCCAATGGCCTCTCCCCCCACCTCCCCCCCCTCCCTCAACCACCCATTCACCCACCCTTTGCGTTAGTATATGTATTTCTTTGCCATCAATTAAATGGCAATTTATTCTTATGACAGTATTTGTTTTCTTAATCACATTTGGGCATTTTTTGCTGTTAAACGTTGCTTAGCAAGATAATAAAAAAATAATTTAAAAAATTTTGTATGTCCGTATAAAGATATACTTATTTTGTGTAGGAAAAACAAGAAAAAGAAAACTGCAGAGTCCGCTACCTCCTCAAAGGGTTGACAGTTCACACTCTCAAGGTCCCTTTTGAAGAAACGGACCTCTCTCCAAATTAAATTCCATGTTAGCCGCGAGATCCATCTTTCATAAACTCTCGTTGAAATCCACAATTGACTCGTTGCGTTACGGAGCCAGCATACGGATATCACTTATTATGTTTAGCAGTATTACATATTTCGACCAACTTCCAAGTCACAGGTTGAATTTGTGGATTAAAATGGTTTTGCCACATTTCTTGTCCTTAATGGGAGAATGATATGGTCAAGCATCTGATTACAACAGTTTTTATTATACGCACAATTCCATGTTGCTAACAATATTGGCACTACAAACAGAATGATGGAAGTTTTTTTATTTGCCACCAAATCTGTAATCAAAATAAAGCAGTGTAAATCGATTCGTAGTGATTCAAGAAAAAGGAACACTTGAGTCACATAACTAAAAGTTTTAGTGGCGTTTCTGCAATCAACCCTTGTGGTCAGTACGTGCCAATACAATATGTTTTCATTTATAAGTATGTGTGTATGCGTAGCACTTTATTTATAAATTGTATATGATCACTTTGTTTCATTACGGTTACCAATTTCGCCAACAATACCTTTCACATAAATATCGCGGTGGTGAAGTCAGAGCCTCTTCCAGAAAAACGAACGTATCTAAATAACCTTGCAGATCGGTTTTCCAACTTGACCGAATTATTTTTCTGAACGCAACTCTTTTTAACAAAACTCCTTGTATTTTAGGTGGAGAAGTCAGGTGACCAGACCACTTCAAGGCTGCTGCTTTCGGCCGTTAGAGAGACCGATTCCGGCAATTACACTGTGTTCCCGTTAACGCCCCTATTGCTTCTGTGTCTGTACACGTCAATAATGGTAAGTCACTTGCCTTTAATGGAAGCCAATGTCGTCATGCTTGATGTAACGCTTGGTGCTAGTGATATTAGCAGTGCTGTTCTTACTGTCGTCGATACATATATATATATATATATATATATATATATATATATATATATATATATATATATATAAAGTCACAAATATCGTTTAATATTTAGTTTACTATAACATGGGAATAACTTACACCCAAGGGTAACTATAACCAATCAGCGCTTCGTCATGTCATCAATGCCATTCCAACCGCTGCCTTGTTTAGAAAGAACGATGTCTAGTGACTAAGCCCAACTGGTGACGAAGCACTAATCATTTGTAATTTCCCCTGGGTGTAAGTTATTCCGAGGTATGGTGAATTGGAAACTAAGGGATGCTCGTGGATTAATATTTGCGAATGCTGTGTAAAAATGTCAAGGTTTATGTGACTATATATATAATGTTTGTGTGTGTATGTATATGCATATATATATATGTAATGAGGATATAAACCTCGTTATTCATTTGGTAAACGTGTAACTCCGAGCGTCAGGCAAACACACAAATCTCTCTCTCTCTCCCAAGCAACCAGCGGCTCGCGACTTTTCTTTCTCTCTCTCTCGCCAGGCGACTGCTCTCTCTCTCTCTCTCTCTCTCTCTCTCTCTCTCTCTCTCTCTCTCTACTCCTTTCTCTCCACTGTAACAGGTAATCAAAATGAGAGAGTTGCATTATAAAAAATACATTTATTTAACAATAAAAGACAGTAAATCAATTAGGTCTCACAGACTAACTTAATTCAATTAAAACCCCAACAAAATGTCTAAACAGTAATTAGTCACACCAAATGTCTATTATCCATCGGACTCCCTCTCGGTCCCCCCTCATGGTTCTGCTAGAACCGTCTGTTTCAAAGACATGAGAAACACTCGTAAGTACACACATAAGTTTAACAACAGAGATTAAAGATTGGATATCCTTATAAAAATGTCAAATAGACAACAAGCCACTCTTTGGCTAAAACAGTTCAAAACTCACCCAAGCAGCCGGAATATTTCACACACAAATTACAGATAAACTGTCGCTGAGCTTCCTCAGCATCCTGTCTTTCTTCCGAAGATGCCTCTATGCCAAATCCACCATAGACTTGTGTAGGGTACATTAAGAATAGAAATGGCGCATACGCACATACGCATGCACATTTCAACAACGCCTCACATTACCGGCTACAACCAGTTTCCCAAAGGCACTTTGAAAGAGCTCATTAACTGTCGTACATTGACTTGTCTAACTATGCAGTTTTATCTCACGCCACCCCACAGAAACCATTCATCAGCTTTTCTCGGGTCGTTGCTTCTCCACATTCCAATAGGTCACAGCGAACATATTGGCAATATATCATTAATTATAACCCTAGGAATAATATAATATATATATATATATATATATATATATATATAGATATATATATATGTGTGTGTGTGTATGTATACTATATATACTATATGTTTATATATATATATACACATATAGTGAAGGCCTCTGTGGTTACCAAATTCAGTCAGGTTTCACACCTTTGGTACCTTACTATATGTTCCAATTCTCAAACATCAGGCTTTGTTTTGTCATTGTATATTTTGCAAAAAAGTCTCATTACTATACGAAATGTCATATCAGTTTCAGCTAAAATATGCGCTGTGATTCCACCGTAACCAGGTGTATTCCATCACCTTAGTTTATTACTTATTCGACATCAAAACCCGTGAATTCATTGATAAGCGCATAAAAATGTTACTGTGGAATCCCAGCACTTGTGATTTTAATTGAACCTGAAGTGATAGTTCGTATACTAAATAACACTGTTTTGCAGAATATACTGTGACAAAACAAAGCCTGGTGTTTGAGAACTGAAACTCACAGAAAGGCGCCAAAGGAACGTGACCTGACTGAATTTGGAAACCGTATAGGTAACAAAACATGTACTTTTTATTCTCAGTACGCTCGATAAATCGAGAGAACAAAAATTAAAGATACATAAGTGGGTTTTAGATCATCTGAAGTTGCATCCATCAAATATTTGTTTCGGGCGTATGGAATTTGGAAGCCTCCTTCTGATGATTATGCTGGTTACGATAAGACATTTGACACGGTAAACAAGCCTGCACCCTTCAAGGTCTGTCACAATGTCATCCACGTTAAATATATAAACCTGATTGAAACCAGATGTAGGGAATTTGCATGAAGTAGTTAGCTGTTACAAGGGATTGAATTTGTGGTGATTTATTCTGACATTTAATTCCTGATTTTTCTGGCCCAAGTAAAAAGAATCAGTCTGTACATAGGAGTTTATTTCCGACATTGATTTGAGGGACTCAACGCCCGGGAAACATAATATGTCTTGACAGCTGTATTTTAGCAAGAATCCAGAAAACGGGCTGGCTAACACAATTACCTAATTATTTTCTGAATTTCGTCATCCAGGAATTCAGGGCTGACAACACGTAATGCTCTCGGGAACATTGAAAAGAATACAGAGATTTTTCATATTAAAATGATATCCTGATAAATAATGTACTTAAGAAAAATTATTATTGTTTTTAGATATACTAGATTTACACCACGAAGGTTCACGTCTCATAGAAATGTGTTATAAGGGCAAGCAATCATCTCTCACTTTCTAGCGAGAATTTGATTGACGGGGTTTATTCATTCAGCATTTTAAGAGTTATTTGCATTCACGTCGTCAGGTATAGCAATATCCAAAATAACATGTGCATACTGAAACCGTGGTTCAGGTATTTGAAGAATCTCAGGAAAATCAAATGTTTTTCAATTAACTCACAACGTAAATTTGAGAGGACAGGTGATAGAGGGTTACCCTTTGAGAGGACAGGTGATAGAGGGTTACCCTTTGAGAGGACAGGTGATAGAGGGTTACCCTTTGAGAGGACAGGTGATAGAGGGTTACCCTTTGCAATATCAAGCATTTCTCTATAGTCACTAATACGCAATTTAGTTAATACCAAAATTTGAGAGACTGCCCGGTTTCATTTTTGAGATAATATTCTAGTAACGAGTCAATAGGCACTTTTGTAAATAGCGAGCGAAGTTATAATCCGGAGTCAATATTGATCGCGATTCCGTTATCGAGGTCACAGAGAACCTTTTTATCAAGAGTTCATTTTGTTTTAGACAGTTTTTAGCTTTTTTTTTAACTCCAGTTTGCACCGTTAATAGGATTTTCTATTTTTTTATTGAATTTTCATCCCTCAAAACAGTGTTGATTTTTTTTCTACAAAATCAGTTTTATTAAAAATTACCAGTGCACCGGATTTGTGGGCGTTTATCATGTGCATGTTTTATCTCCTTTCAATTTGGATTGTGTGGTGTTTTTCCAGTGATGTTGAGAATGATAAAAACAGAGAAATGCATTAAAAAACGTGCTTATTTTACCCAAATAATTTTAGAGATATTCCACATCTTAGGAACCTTAAAGTGAATGCAGCCTTAAAGAACAATAATCCAATGAACAAAGCACTTATGAAGAACCCTCCCGACATTATTACAAGATTAATATATATCAAATCCCCTGTAACTCACGTGATAGTTTCTCTATTGGTCAAACTGGGCAGTCACTGGAAGAGAAAATAAGAGCAGCTTATAAATGTATGAAACATGCTTACGAGAAAAGTGCATAGCTACAAGTGAATCCAGTTTTATAACAGATATATATATATATATATATATATATATATATATATATATATATATATGTCATATCACATTACCGTGATTCATATACATATATCGAGATACAAATGTCCTTTAATATCTAATTCGCTCTACCGGGAATTAATATATTATATATGTTTAACCGAAGAAGAATTTTTTTTAGGCGATCCTCTTGCGGTGGCAGGGTGGTCTAAGGCTTCACTGCCAGACCTGGAATTGATGATGTCGATGGTTCGTGCCCGTCGGCCGGCAATTCTATATCGCCTAAAAAATTCCCCTTAGGTTAAACATACATGAAAATATATATTAATTCCGAGTAGAGCGAATTAGATATTAAAGGACATTTGTAGCTCGATATATATATATATATATATATATATATATATATATATATATATGTGATGTATGTATATTCATATATATATATATATATTATATATATATAGTATGTTATGTATATGTATATTTGTATATGTTATATGTATATATATATAATATATATATAATATATATTTATATATATATATATATTTATATATAATATAATATGTATATAAATATATATAATAATACAATTACCGTATATAATATATTATTATATCAATTAATGTATCATGTCACAGGCTAACAGCGTCGTATGAAATTAAAAGGAACATAACATAGAAAAAAACTTTTGTGTTCCATTTGTATATAACTACTCGCCATTTGTATATAAATACATCACGTACTTTCTTTCCACATTGCCAGTTATCAGGGTTGGAGTGTTATCAATTGAAGTTCATTGCTTTTGTGCAGAGTTTGTTTTATAGGGAATCAATGATATAATATATATATATATATATATATATATATATATATATATATATATATATATATAAAGGTATAAGCCACAAAGGAACGATAAACAACGGAGTTTCTGCAAGATCTTCTGACTCAACGTCCTTTACTTAGCAGACAAACTAAGTAAAGGACGTTGAGTCGAAAGATCGTGCAGAAACTCCGTTGTTTATCTTTCCTTCGTGACTTATACCTTTATTTATGGATTTATCACGTTCCAAGCTTCCGTGATTCAGTTATACATACACACACACACACACACACACACATATATATACATATATATATATATATATATATATATATATATATATATATATATATAATTATGCAGTAATAGGATTCAGCCGGTTTGCACCGGTTCGTGGGAACCGTCTCACGGAACTTTATAAGTAGAGTAGAGCTCGCAACTTTTGAGTCGTGCCATAAATTTCATTGAGCATTACCACCACTGTTAATCATGACAGCAGACTGGTTCCCTGCCCGAGAAGGAAATAGGATTATGATTGGGTTCAAGGGAAACACAACACTCAAATATGTATTATAATGTAAGTCTTGTAATGAGATTTTACTGACATCTTTATATATATTCATGTTTATGCTTCTATCGTGGTTCAGGTCATACTAATCTTGATAACAGAGAATGTATAAGAAAATATGACGCTAATACTATTATGCTTATTCATAACTGTCTTCTTTTATCATTATTATCATATTCACTTTTAATTTTATACTTATGCACAAGAAATATAGCAGTATCGCTTTGCTCATAATGTTTTCTTTCATATGATGTTATTTATCAAGAAAAAATAGAGCAATAACGTTACTAAAAATATACATATTCAGTTTATGATTTACTGAAATATGAACGTTTTCCAGAAAATGACTGAATTAAACATTTTGCTGGATAAATACGCAATTCCTCAAGAAAATTACGCTAGCTGCTTGATTGAAAATCTGGTGTTTTTTATTCAATGAATACTCTATATTTAACGACTTATTCGCTAATTTGTCGAACGATCACCATCTACTGGTGACTTATGGGTAGCAGCCTACCACATCCCATTTGGAAATATGATAACGTGTCGTTAGTGACTTAGTGCGTATCGTGTATCTTAACAATTGGTTTATTATTTTTTCTTTTATAGAATAGCAGTATTTATTGCCAATACAGCATTTTCTATAGTGAAGTATTTTCCCTTTTACCTTCCGAAAAATACTCATAATCCTAAAATCTATAAAGAAGTATGATTTATAAGACTAGTAATGATGACTGAAAAAAGCACAACATTCAAAGTCGTCTATGCTGGTGTATAGATATATCTTTATGTTATTAAGTTCATTACCTATGCAATCTAGTAATAGAGATATTCCTCAATATCAATAGAGTAATGATGCTTAAACATTATTTAGATATTTTATTTGGGAAATAATGTGCTCATTTCATTGCTAGAATCCAAGATCGACGTTTGAAACTTAGTGGAGTACATTTGACATGCTTTTTTCCTTAAAACCAGCTAACAAAATATTTGAATCTCACCACTGTGTGTATTTATGAATATATATATATATATATATATTATATATGTGTGTGTGTGTGTGTGTGTGTGTGTGTATGTATGTATGTATGTATAATGTGTCTGTGTATATATATATATATATATATATATATATATATATATATATATAGGGTATATATATACTCGGCAACAACCCGTTACCTGTAGTGAAGTGTGGATCTTGAGATAAACATGATAATGTTTACTGCCAATTACATCCTTTAATCATTGAATCGAGTATGCAGTTATACACGCTCATGGCCTCACAGAAGGCTCATCAACAATATATCCATCCCTCATTTACGGGGGTAGCGCCTTCAGTTCACCTCTTGCAGCGCACTGTAGGCATTACTTAAGGTTCTTTGCAGCGTGCCTTCGGCCCCTAGCTGCAACCACGTTTGTTCCTTTTATTGTGCTTCCTTTCATAGTCTCTTTATTTCATCTTACTTTCCACCTTCTCTTAACAATTGATTCATAGTGCATCTGCGAGGTTTTCCTCCTGTTTAACCTTTCAAACTTTTTACTGTCAATTTCCGTTTCAGCGCTGAATGACCTTGTTGGTCCCAGTGCTTGGCCTTTTGCCTAAATTCTCGATGCAGTTCAGCCCATACACACACTGCTCCACTCACCTTTACCTCGCACTCACCGCCTCACTCGTACACACGCAGAGCCTTCTGTTCCAAGACCTCTTCTCTCCAGCTGCCCAATCGCGTGTCATCATCCTCCATTCTCCTCTTGTGCTTTTGTGCGCACATAGAGATGAACCGCCATGCAAATGCGCGCATTGTGCAAACAAACAATAAGCATATAATTACATTATTATTATTCTATATAAGCAGCCACACCCCTGCTTTGATATCGCAGCGTCGATGTGACCACTGAAACCGAAATTTTCACGTTGTTATTACAATGGAATGAATGTTTTAATGAAATTTACGGCAATATTTATGATCTCATTTCACTTTAATGGAATGGTGTTCAGTTCGTATTAACAGCCATGTTTTTATTTATGCATCCGTTTTTTGGAAATTAGTTGTCAGTGGCTTTCAGTTTTTCCGGTTTACAGTGTGTGTTTGTGGGGATTCATAAATTTTGAATGTTTTGTAGACTGTATCTTCAACAACATATTACACATACATTTAGGAATATATGCTCGTACGTTAAATTTATATATAATATATATATATATATATATATATATATATTATATATATATATTATAATATATATATATATATTATATATATTATATCTATATATATATATATAAATATATATAATATTATAAATTTATATATATATATATATAATACATCTGGCTGTTGATGTATAAGTTCCTCGTTGGGTGAATGGGTTGCGTGCTCGCCTACCGTTTCAGTAGTCGCGAGTTCGCTTCCCCGCTCTGCCAACGTAGAATCAGAGGAATTTATCTCTGGTGATAGAAATTCATTTCTCGATATAATGTGGTTCGGATCCCACAATAAGCTGTAGGTCCCGTTGCTACATAACCAATTGGTTCCTAGCCACGTAAAAATATCTCATCCTGCGGGCCGGGCCAGCCCTAGGAGAGCTGTTGATCAGCTCAGTGGTCTGGTTAAACGAAGATTTCCTTAACTTGTTCATGTATGGATGTGTGTACGTATCCATGCTCAGTTTAGATAATGTCATTGAGTAGATAAACTTAAACAAATCTTTTATCTCTTACTAATGTTATCATCATGATGCCTGAAAGCGCATTATAGTGCAGAGACATTGAGACAGGCAATCCAATACCTGTAACTGGCTCTTGCTCACACCAGAAGTAATTGACGAACAACCTTGCTCAAGTATACAGAAAACAGAAGCAGAAGGAGAGTTGCAAATCTTGACAGTGGATTAAAATAAAAAATCACCAAACAACACAATCAAAGCAGTACACATTTCCACACGGTGAATGAGGAAGGTGTCATGACTGAAGTTATTAGGCCACCGAAGAGGAGGAAGTACCCTCGCCATTAATTCAATATAACAATGACAGAAATAATACCTGTAGAAAAATTGGAGAAAATAGTCCCCTTTTCAGCGGAGAGGATGTTTGAGAGATAAGGTGAGAGCAGGATCCCTGACTGGATGAAGTGCTTCTGGTTCAAGTTCCTCGTTGGACGAGTGGATTTCGCGCTCGGCTACCAATCCGGTGGTCCGAAGTTCGATTCTCTGCTCGGCCAACGCGGAACCAGAGGAATTTATTTCTGTTGATAGAAATTCGTTTCTCGATATAATGTGGTTTGGATCCCACAATAAGCTATAGGTTCCGTTGGTACATAACCAATTGGTTCCTAGCCACGTAAAAATATCCAATCCTTCGGGCCAGCCCTAGGGGAGCTGTTAATCAGCTCAGTGGTCTGGTAAAACTAAGATAAACTTAACTTTAACTTCAGGTTCAAAGATGTCAGAGAGAGAGACAGAGATGCAGACGCAGTATTCCACACAGGGCCAAATAAAGCCAATATAAAGAAAAGTTCATAATATTGAAACACTGCACTTGATTTCTTTTTGGGAATTTAATCCACAAGGTAGTGTTCATCTAAATATTAGCCCCTTTGCTTTGGCAATCATAGGCATTGCAGTGATTTTTCTGGAGAACCTGATGTGTAGCTACCATTTTACTGTTGCCATTTATTTTTTTATTTTTTGCTGCTTTCAGATCATTTCAAGTTGATAATTAAATAATGGCACTCCGATTACTCCTTTATGTCAGAAAACGACTCTTCGGACCTGTCCATTCCTGAACTAAATGAAGCAATCTGAACACCCAAATTATAGGCGGTCGAATTGACAGATAAATAAGCAAACATCTTTGTCTTGGAGACAATGAACCAGACTAAGCTATAGGGATGTGCATTGGGGCTCCAAACTGAATAATATCTCGTATGAAATTGGAAGAAAGGATTCCTTAATTTTTAAGTATGAGCTATTCAAATGTAAATTAGAATATTCGGAACAAGATTATAAATAAGTTCCAGTTCTCAGACATCTCTCGCAGTGAAGATCATTAATTGTTCTGAGCTGATAGATGTATGTCAGTCACGAAAAAGAATCATAAGTTAGATCGGGAATTCAATTAAATACAAGCAAGAGACGCAAGAAAAAGGAAAAACTCCGATATATTTCGTTCAAGTCCTGAAACGATATTGTTCCGAAGGATTTATGACCCAATAAACAAGATTACGAATTTTCAATTAAGATGAAAAATGGAAGAAATATTAAGTCGTCGTTGTTTTAAGATGTTAATTCGAGTGAGAAAGTTAGAAAAGCTCACTGTCATCAAATATTTCTCTCTCTCTCTCTCTCTCTCTCTCTCTCTCTCTCTCTCTCTCTCTCTCTCTCTGTTCCCCTTGAAAAAAACATCCAGAGAAACGCTTTCTCATCCACCTGTTTCACCCATTGAAAACATCTTAATGAAACTTTTTCTTCCCACCCCCTGAATCTCTCTCTCTCTCTCTCTCTCTCTCTCTCTCTCTCTCTCTCTCTCTCTCTCTCTGCCCCTTATAATTGTGGAAAGAAGGATTCCAATACAAGTTGGGAAGTCGCAAAGAAGTTAACCAATATTACACCCAGTTTCCTGACTTTCTTCTTTAATCTCCTTTTTCGTCTTCCTCTTCGTCCAGCATTCCTTTGACCCTCGGGAAAATATTTGAGAGCATTTATATCCCTCCTTTTTTATTGTATAATTAGATCTTATTTATTATCTTCTTGGTTTCTCTTCTCTTTTCTAAAACTTAGGTTGAATCCTTTTGTTCGAGGCTGGCGTACCATTGTCGCAGTTCGGATACTTGCAAATTATTATAATTAATTACTATCATTATTATTATTATTATTATTATTATTATTATTGTAAAAGTAGTTTAACCAGACTAAGCTGACTTTTCAGCTCTCAAAGGGCTGGCCTGGATACTTGTAAAACTAGAAAGATATATATCAACTATGTATGAATGTGTGTGTATATATATATATATATATATATATTATATATATATATATAGTATATATATATGAGAATGGTTCTCTAGGATATCATTTACAGGTTCTACGCTGGTTATAGGGGTGGGGTTCCTAATTGCTTGCCCTTGTCTGTTATGCCGGCAATGTACCCCAGTCGACCAACAACTTTTGTTCTGCTGCGTTTTAGTACTGACACATTTAATTTGTTTAACGCTCGCATTTTATATATCATGTATGTATAATCCCCAAGGGAAAACGTCTGGGTTCAGGTTAAAATGAATTCACGGTGTCAGTACCAAGTGGCCAGGCAACTGGGGTAGATGGCAGCCAGGCCATGAGTAGGGCATGGGGTTAGCAACCGCATTCATATGATACTTGCTGGGAACGCAGAAGAATAGTAAAGTCACATGGTGGAACACACACACACACATATATATATATATATACACACACACACACATATATATATATATATATATATATATATATATATATATGTGTGTGTGTGTGTGTGTGTGTATACTAGCTAACCAACCCGGCATTGCCCGGGAAAACTCTGGAAACTGATAAATTCTCTCTCTCTCTCCTGTTAAGATGGTTGTTTCAGTTACATTGCCCATCATTTTTGACATTTTATATTTCACACTTACTCACCCCCATTCCTATTGGGGCTGAACTTGGCCTTGAAGGGCATTGGGAGTGTCTTCTGTTCATACAGGATATATATATATATACACCTACATACATACATATATAATGTCCAGATAGACAAATTATATAGAGAGCGAAGCCCAAATTGTGTGACCCTCGTCTTTGAATTCAAGAGGTTGACTATGTCATGATGAAATCCACACGGTTTCAAAAGGGTTTTTTTCTGGTAATCTCTTTAAAAGTCTCCCCGTCTGTTCATCCTCTCCGCGTGGGGATTAAAATAAGCTCCAAAACTGAGGGGACCCTTGAATGAGATGAAAGGGTACAGATGCCATATACTACAGCAAGTAAGTAATGAGCTGAAGAGTGGCGGTGATGCTACTTAACGCGTCAAGCTTTTTTCCTTCATTTTCTCTTTTCCGAACGGCTCGTATTTTGGCTTCATTCATTTATTTGTCTTGAAACTTTATTTATCAGTTAATGTTATTTTTTTTATTTAAAGTTGTTGCTCTCTTGGTTTTGTTTCCCGTTTTCCATAATTTGGACGTCCTAAGGAAACTAATTGGCCAAACTTAATGGCGATTTGGGGTTTTAAACTTATTGGTATTTTTGTCCTTCAAAACTCACTGATATTTTGGTTTACTTGGAGAGTCCATGGCATTTTGGTCTGCTTCGAAAATTAATATTTTGGTGGGCTTACTCTTATAGTTAATGGCATTTTTGTCTTGAGATGCTAATGAACTTTCGAAAGTTTGTCATTTTTTTTCCTTCAGAACTTAATGACAGTTTGGTCGTCCCTCGAACGAAAGTGGCTATTATCCATATTTCGAAAGTTAATGCCATTTTGACCTCGAAAAGCTGACTGCATTTTCTGGTTACTTCGAAAGGTTATGTAATGTTTGACTTAACTTCAAAGTTGTGGTTTTTAGTCTACTTTAAAAGGTAATTGCGATTTCGACCTCAAAGGTTGATCGTATTCATGGCTTGCTGCGAAGGTTTATGAATTTTGGGTTTACTCCGGAAGTCATTGGCCCTGTGCACAAGCCGTTTATAATAATCATCAAACCGTCAGTTCGATGACTAGAAGAAAACGACAGACTTCGTACTCTTCTATTCCCAGTTTGAGTACTTGTGCAATGTAAATTATGAGTTAAAATTATCTCTGTTTAAAGAATGCCTTATGTATTTATTGTTGGAATCTATGCGAAAAATAATGATGATTACACAGCGAACAACTTTTGGTCCTTTATAATACATATACTGAAGTATTGTATAGCTGAGATTTTGTTGTGTAGGTTAGTTGTAGAGCTTTGGATTATATGGAAAGAAAAACGTACGAGGCTAGATGTCGGAACAGTCAAATAGGAAAAGATGAAGAAAATAGTACGACATGGATGTCTGGTAATAACGTCCATCAGAGTTCCTTGTGAACTAAGCGGTAGGAATGGATAAAAAAAAGAATAAAAAAGGTTATTTAGGGACGATCAGGAGTAAGTAGGGAAACTGGAAGAAAAATGAACAGGAGAGAGCGTATAAAATCTGATGACGTGGAACCATGAATAAGAAAGTTTGATGCAAAGACCAAGAATTTTGCGGAGCAGTAGTACTACTTATTTTTGATATACGATAAAAGCGACAAAACCCTCACTTACAAAAGCACCCACACACCTTTCAGAAGAAACTTATCGAAATGACTTGTTTTGTATATATTTAGGAATTTTATCAAAGAAAACTTACTGAATCTTAAATCATTTATTAAAAACGAAAGTTAACAAAGTTTACAGTTTTAAAATCCTTTATGAAAAATAAGATTATAAAGTGAAAATTCATTGATTTTTTAATTTTTATTAAAAACAAAAGTTATCAAAGTTTACAAATTTTTAGAATCCTTCGATCAAAAAAAAAAAAGATTATAAAGTCAACATTGACATATTCTTAATATTTTTTACTCAAAAGATGTCAATGTTAATCTAGATTTGCAAAAACCTATGTTAAAATAAATGAAATTAGGAAGTCAGAATTTATATATTCATATATTTTTGGCAACACCATTAAGAACTTCTTCAATGCCCTTCTTACCATTACTAAAATCAAGATTTGCAAACGCGATTGTAATTTTACAGTTTCTTGCATCATTTTCTTAAGAAGAGGTTCTTCGATGGCATTCTTTTCCAAGTAAGATTGAAACATCACTGCGTCTTTGTTCAGAGCTTCAATTGCTGCCCAAATTGTGGGATGACTATCACCAACAAGGTTTTTAAAAGTATTGTTCCAACTTTCACATTGGTTATCATGCAGAAGAAAAGGCACAGAATTATCTCCTCGAGTTATAGTCCCCTGTCCTGAAATTTTCAAGTTCCTCAAAGATTCTTGATCCTTAGGGCGTCCTTCTTGGCGTTTTCTTTGAACATATCTTTGAACTGTATTTATATTTCCCATGGCAAGTCTTCCTTCTTGAGTCATACTCTCCAACGAATCCTCTACAGTGAGACCAGTATTTCCTCTAGTTGATTTGGCCTGTTGATATATAGAGGGTTGTACACATATTTGCTACTTCCATTGATCCTTCATCTCGCTCATGATTATGTTGTACACTGAAATGACGTCCGATATTTCTAGATTTGTTGTTATTTTTCCGTTACATCCAAACGCTGATCTAGAACATTCCCATCTCTTCGCAGTAACACTGGTGGATTTTTTAGTATACATATAACCTTTATAGCACAGTTTCTCTCCACCTGTAATATTACGGGTGACTTCCATGATGGGCAAACAAATAAAGAAAAGTTAATTTACTCTCAACCTAAAGCTGCGTTTTAAGAGAAAGATCTCCCTTGTAATCATTGTAAATAACTACCAAAAGAGAATTATCAATACAAATATTTATAAATAGTTTGCTAGGTAGCAGCTACTAATAAAATAACATCGTTTCCTTGTAACCACTGTAAATAACTTATTAGTGGGGGTGTTATCGTGTCGGGGTTTTGTCGTGTGGGGGTTATGTCGTGTCGGGGTTTTGCGTGTGGGGTTAGTCGTGTGGGGTTTTGTCGTGTCGGGGTTTTGTCAGGCATTCAAAAGCGTCAGCTGCGTCAACCCCCGAAGCAGTGACGTGTGGGTAATGAAGGCGAGACTAGTACATCTAAGGCATCATATATATATATATTATATATAATATATATATATATATATATATATATATAAATATATATAATGTGTCTCAGACCCCTTATTGAACCCAGCAGACGTTGAGTAAACCTGGTGGCGGTGGACTGGGATTTCATTGCCTATGACTTGAAAGAATAACTCCGAATGACTAAGGTGGATATTTTAATGTCCTTTAGGAAATAGAACGTCAGAGCATTATTATTATTATTATTATTATTATTATTATTATTATTATTATTATTATTTGAGAATCGAAAATATTTCCTAAACATCTACACGATCTGCAGTTAAAATGATGATTTTTAAAAAACATTCCTCTAGACTATATGTTTTTAAGAACTTTGATTTATACCTTATGCAGAGCTATTTACTATATAAAAATACTCTTCCTCCGTCTTATCCAGAACTTGTAAATAACGTTTCCATAAGCCTCATCAAAGCTATCATCACTTGGAGCATTTCATTATGCTCCAGCCAAGTTATTTCCTCCTTCAGAAGCAGCTTTTCCAATCACCCTCTTCTTACTTAGAAGTAAATTTTCAGTATACCGCAACTCAAGCTGTTCTCTTCCTTAGAATAACTCTGCTTTGTAGGTATACATATTTCAGGTTATTTGCTACCGAGAACAAGGTTCATCCTAACATCTGAATGAAGTATTTCTTACTAAAGACAATGTTCTTCCACGCTCTTAATTAAATCTATTTACTATTTTCCATATTCCTAAGTTAAACTAGGAGCCACAGTTCCTAGACCAAAATTTTCTGAATACCTTTATTAACAATAGTTGCTGCTGAATACTAAAGTCTTCTTTATACTTAAGTTAGTAGTCTGTTATAAAATATCCATATATCTACAGTAATTCGATTTTTAATGCATTTATAAGATTCCACATACCTATATTAGTTCAATGTTGGCTACTCAATAAAAAAAAATACCCCATTCGCCATCCTTGCCCAAGATTTTTTCTACTCAAGGCAAAATGCATTGCCTACTCCAAGATTTTCATTTTAAAGAAGTAAACCTCACACCCTAAATCACGCTCTTTGATACATGAAACTAACTGTATTTACAAGTCTCATTCTAATGTGGTTGTCTGGTAATTGGCAGATGAACTTCGCGCCGCCGTGCACCAAGGAGGCCTGAGCGCTGGTACTGTATCGCATCCACTGCCAGGTCTTCTGATGATGGTGATCCTTAACCCCTGCCTCGTCCTGTGGTTTCTTGGGTCCGTTCTCTTTCATCCAAATACCCAGTATCATCATCTCTGCATGCTGTCTTAGCAACCACGAGGAGTAAATGAGTAAGTTGATTTTAAATGCTGATGTTGAAATAATTATAATTATATAACGTATTCGCTTGTAGCAAAATGTTCATGATTTCAAACAATATTTTTCACCCTTTTCCCCTGAATGATCAGACTATGGACCCAGTATTTTGACATGTATACCAGTCAGGCTACAGATAAGTCAGATTCTTTATAAATGCTGCAACGATTGATGGTGAATTTAGATTTACATAATGTATTATGTATTAACATTCCAAATGTTTCATGTGGGTTTGTGGGAAATAGTGTTACAAAATTAATTAAAAACATTGCTATAGCTATCAGTTTGTCAAAATAAATCATGATGGAAGTAGTGGGAACATTTGTATATGTGTTTAACAGGGAGTTTTAACGTCTCGAAGAATGTCCAAGCAACTACTTCATCTCGACCAATCAGACGTCACGATCCATGCCAGCAACAGCTGAGCTAACGAATCAGGCGACTGCTTATAGGTTTATGACAGTAAAGAAAGTACAATGACGCTCATGTTGACGTGCTGAAGTGTTTACCGCCTTGATTTTTCGTAAATTGTGATAGTGGGAAGCTCAGATGACAGCGATGGTTTCGTAGAAAGTGTCAGATCGTTCATTTAAGCTAGGTATTTACTGTATGAGGGTGTTCTGGACCGTGACGGAACGGAAACAGGAAGTGTCGAAGGTTAGCCTGACCTTTCAGGGACGGTTTGCTTTGCCCTTCAGCCATTTCGTGTGGCCTCCCGTCGTTAAGGTCAGTTTATATCGTCTTATCGTTGACTCATTATTTATATGCAATTTATTTATTAATATCACGTAGCCTACATGCTGTACAGAAGTGGTCCTCATTAATGCTAGTCAAGATTCGGGAAAACGCTGGTTAGGGGAGGTTAATTATGCCTCCCTCCAAGTATGAAGGATGTTTTTAATTACTTAGTGTTGGTCAAGGGTGACAGGTGATATTAGACTAGAGCTTACCTTGCAAGGATTACATTTTTATATCAAACTGGTTTCAGACTTTGACTCGTCGGAAATTGTAAGGTTTGACTACTCTGGTCCTTAAGCTTTATAGGTTAATTCAAAAGATACTGACAAAAACACCCAAACGTCGTTTTTTTTTTTTTTTTTTTTTTTTTTAAATCTAGTAGGTAATAACACCGCATCGGGTATTTCTTTGGAAATTACAGTTTCCTTTAGTATTTGAGTTGCTTATTAAGAATTTGCCGTTATTTTTGGGGGGTCGACTGTAATTAACCCCCATGGCTAGTACTAAACACGGCGAAATACATTTAACGCCCCAATCCCAAGTGGCTTTCGTATTCGCGGGAACGTTCCTTGAGTCCGTGTGGAGTTATTACCTAGAATTGCCATTTTATCACTACATCATGTGTATGGGAAATTACGTAAATGCAGATCTCATTTTGGAGTGTTATTGCTGTGCTCTCTAGTGACCTTAATATGGTTAATACGAAAATCTATCGCTAATTTACTGTTACCGAGATATTTATTGTTGTTACGTGCATAGTCCATTGGTTTTTTAATCCTGGTTTTTTTTATTTATTTATTTATTTTTTTGCTTCGACGGTCACCCGCGTGGGGATCCTTATCAGATTTACCATACAATTGAATGAAATACAAAGATGTATTCTAACATTCCCATGAACACCTACTTGCAGAAGTAACCCAGGTTAGTTTTGTTTTGGGGGGAGACCAGGTTAGGTTAAATAGATATATCTATGTATTTCACTGGCTATGCATATTCCCCCCTCCAACCCCCCAGAAATCCCACTCTCTCACTGTGGTTTCCCATAATTGCAGCTCTAGAGTGCAATTATGTTTTGAAGTAATAATTTGTTCTACCTAGTTACTGGAAACTCCGACCCCTGTATTGTACAGTTATGGGGGATCATAATGGGAAAGTGTTCTTTTTTTTATGGGAGAAAACACTAAATGTGTGAAAGACAAGGTGGTGGCTCCTTACCTGGCCTGGGGTGGACATGGATGGTCCCTAGGGCACTGAATGATAAATATATACGCTTACAACCCAGCCTAATCACTTTTGACCTAAATTAGGGCTTCTAGGGCCTTCCTGGCTTGGGGCATTGTCTGCCTTGACCCCCGGACCTAACCTAACGTGGGGCTCAATAAAATTGATAATATGATTTCCACCTAGTCTAATACCACCAATCTAACCTAACCTAACCTAACATATCTGGTCAGGAGTCCCCCTCCAACCCCCAACTCCCCCACCTAACCCAGAGTAGAACACTATGAATTATAATAGATGATAGAGTTACAACCTAATGTGACCAACCTAGCTTAACTTAAGATACCAGGTCTTTTGTAAATTAGAATAGTTAATAGCCTTGCTACTTAACCTAACCTAGGCTGCCAGTTCCATACCTGGTCAAGACCCAATGTGACCAAACCTAACCTAACTTGACTTAGGACACAAGGTCCTTGGTAGATTAGAATAATTTAGAACCTTGTTACCTAACCTAACCTTGGGTGCTAGTTCCATAACTGGTCAGGAATCCCCCCCCTCCCCCTGAATTGACTTGACTTTACTTGTCTTAGGACACCAGGTCCTTTGTAGATTAGAATAATTAATAGCCTTGTTACCTAACCTAACCTAGTGCGCTTGGTCTTAACCTGACCCTCCTCTAATGTAACCGGGGCTACTAAGTCCTCAATTCCCTAGTGTGTATGATATCACTTTAAAAACCTTCAATAAACATTACCAAAATCACAAACAGAACTCGCAACAGTACCATGGGGAAGTTAGAATACATCCTTATATTTCACTCTTGCATTTTCTTCCCACTTTGCCCCCATAATTACAGGATATAGAGGGTTTCTCTGTCTATAAATTACTAATATGCTACTGAACTAAGAATGAAACCAGTTTTTCAAGCAATATCTGAATTCCAAGATCTTATTTAATTGGTGAACCTTACAGCCAAGAACCAATCAGGTTTCAGCATTTTTCACGTCCACATTTTCAGATACTGATAAACGAAAGAGTTTCCAAATATGCTAGCCATCGTTACCCCGAGTATACTAGGTTGAACACTTTCTGTTGCATAAAAAAAAAAAAAAAAAAAATTGGGGGAAAAGTCCAAGTGGGTAACAACATGCATCAGTAAATATCTTGTTAATGGAAAATCTGTTATAGATTTTAGGATGATTTCCACATTTGGCATACTATTAAAGGGACTTAAGAATGCAGCATACAAATTGCCATGCCAAGGATAATTATACCCATCAGTGATTGTGAATTAAATAAGTCAAATTCTTGGGTAAAATAAGTGGTTTCCTTTCATGTCAGGGTATAAGGTGGGCCATTCAATGTGCCTTCTGCATCACACTTAATTGTTTCTAGTTATACTTTGCAGCGTTCGCCTCAGCTCCAGCTGTACTGCTTTCAGCCATTTATTTTTCATCTGCTCCCGTTGTTTTGTGATTATTTAGCTGTCTAGCTTCTTTAACTTGACTGGAACCAGAACGCCATTTGCAGTTATGATTCCAGATCCAATTCATCGGTTATCTGTGAGGAGATGGGAAAAACCAACTTTCATTTAGTCAACTCGGTTATTTGTCAGATGACAAAATTATCTCTAATGATGATGTAGTTCATGTTTGGATCATCAGCAGCATATATGTAGTGTTGGTTCTTGGGACAAGGTCAAAGTTCCCATATGGTTAACGGGAAACTTCTATCTTCAAATCTTTTAACTCGTTCTAGTGCCTTTCCTTGTGAAATGAAATATATACTTCCATCCACTTGTTTTTAACGGATTCAGGTCAACAACATAGGATTATGTTAGCCCTTGCTCTTTGCTATATACTATATATATGTGTTTATGTGAATAATAATAATATAGACGGAAAAAGTGTTCATCGCATAGCCTGTACTTTTGACATATTTACGATACTTCCTTTGTGTAAATTTTAGTGTTATCGCCACTAAAGTCAAAATGAATCCGTAAAAATCTAGGTCAGAAAGAGCCAAAAGTTTTTTTGTGTCAGCCAATTTAAACTCCTCTCTCTCTCTCTCTCTCTCTCTCTCTCTCTCTCTCTCTCTCTCTCTCTCTCTCTCTCTCTCTCTCTCATAAGCGTGCCTCTATAAGGTTTATTTTGATGAAATATTGACCAAACATACAGTAGTAATGAAGAAAAGTTGTATATATTTGTCAAACCTGAGCGAGCGTGAACACTTCAGCTGAAGATATTAGTTTCATATAACGATCTTACCGGAAGTCTAAACTTTATGTGGGTTAATAAAACGTCTAACGCTTCCGAACAAACACTCATGGCGTCCTCATTAATGTTATTCGCCGTCCAACCCCTTGGACGACATTTGAAGGGTGTCTTTCAAGTATTTACAAGCCCCTACATCCCCAGGACTTGTTCGTCCCAGTGAATCACACTTGGGAAGAGGGGGGGGGGGGGGGGGGGGGGGGGGGGGGGGGGGTGGGGGGGGGGGGGGGGGGGGGGGGGGGGGGGGGGGGCGGGGGGAGAGAAGAGGCAACCTTAATCGCATCGTCTCTGCTGGCGTGTCAAAGTGAGAAACACATTCTTAATGCAATGAGTAGGCACGTGTTCGTGTGGTAGTACCAAGTATGGGCAAAGTTTTCAAGGGATGAAGGATGGGTATATAGAACTGTAGTATTTTAGTAAAGGTGTATTCTTTAGGTATGATGTGTTAAAACTAGGAATATTTTCTTGAAGCTTCAGTGGTGCAAATATTTACTTTCTCTTGAATCATTGGATTTAGACTATTCATGGAGCTTCAAAGGTATGGGCATATTCTCCGAGTGTGACATATCTCCATCGTTGAAGTGTGGTGCGTGTAGTCTTGAACAGTTACTAATGGTCTAATTCTTGAAGCACTACATGACTTTTGTCGTGTGGGGCGGGGCCCAGTTGTAGAGAGACGCAGTGGAATACTCCTGAACTGACTTATTAACATTCCTGTAGCTGGGAATTAAGACTTGTTCTTAATCTTCGATTCATTGACTTATTCCTGAAGCACTGCAGCCGTATTCTTGAAATGACAGTCTTTAAGAATAACATACGGACTTGCTCTAGAAATGTCATACACACTTATTCTTGAACTGTTAAGAGCATCATGTTGAAGCTTGCTTGGTAACCGGATTTTGCAGCGTGATGTATTGTCGTCGAATTTCTGAATTATGACTTATAGTCATATTCTTTAAGAGTAACGTAATCATCATCATATTCAAGTCTGACACTGGACATATTCTTGATCTGTGACCTGTTTTTTATTTTTTGTCACATATGTCTTAAATATAGTGGCGAGACAATCTTGAGATAGTGGCGCCAGGTCACATTCTTTGACCTAAATCATATTCTTAAAAAACTGCCCCGAGTTCACGTTTGCCCTTTGTTAGAATGTGTCATTATTCTGCATATTAAATCTTTTTTTTTCAACCATCCATTTTCATTTTTGACAGTGCTACCAACGCTGTACTTAAGATAATGTCGGAACTCATAGCTGATTCTTTGTTTGTCTTACTTGGTAATCAAATATATCCTTATGAGCAGAACGTTCCATTGAGGTGTGAGAGATGTGTATTTCTGGCGATAGAGGTTCACTCTCGACGTGGTTCGGAAGTCACGTAAAGCCGTTGGTCCCGTTGCAAAATAAGCACTGGTTCCATGCAACGTAAAAACACCATACAAACAAACAAACAAACTTATGGGTAGAAGAGACAAAAAACGTTGTCGTTGTGAAGAAAATATTATTATAATTATACTACTTACATACTTACTGGTAGAAATCCTATCAAAAGGCAATTCTTATTTAGTGCTGGTTTAGTTGTTGGTTTTCTTCTTCTTTCTTAAATCATCTATGCTCCACTAAAAATGAGGGTACACAATACGTGAGCGTTTTGAAAAGTTCAGGGGCCTCCTGTAAAATCATGAACACTTTGTTTGCCCAAAATTAACTACTAAAAAGTTTTAATTAACGATGAAGCAGTTTCGAGTTTTGAGTTAGGGCCCCCATTGAAGATGACAGAAATCATCTCGTTTCACATAACCGAGCAGAAACTCTTTTTGTTCTTTTGAGGTCTTCTTCGATTTCCCCAAAATCTTTCCATCCCTGCCGATGGCATATATTGATGAATGGAAAGTTTCTGAACAAGATGAGCTCTCTCTCTCTCTCTCTCTCTCTCTCTCTCTCTCTCTCTCTCTCTCTCTCTCCTCTCCACTGAAAAATTCTAGGGCCGGCAGAATAGAATGTGGATCTAACGTTCTTTCCTCCTACTAGCTGACCGACCCAGCTCTGCTTGGGACAACTCTGAATGACAACTGATAAACATGCTCTCTCTCTCTCTCTCTCTCTCTCTCTCTCTCTCTCTCTCTCTCTCTCTCTCTCTCTCTCTCTCTCTTACTCTTTTCTCACTCTTTCTTTCTGTCTCCAACCATATGTCTCTTTCCCTCTTTCTTCTCACTAATACCAACTCTCTCTCTCTCTCTCTCTCTCTCTCTCTCTATCCTCTCTTTTGCCCCTCCAATCCGTCCCCCCTTTTGCCTCGGTTCTCCTACCTTACACCACCTCTACTCTCTCTCTCTCTCTCTCTCTCTCTCTCGTTCCTTTCTCTTACTCTCTCTTTCTCTCCCCAACCATCACTCTTTTCCTCTTTCTTCTCACTAACACCAACTCTCTCTCTCTCTCTCTCTCTCTCTCTCTCTCTCTCTCTTCTCTCTCGCCCCGTCTACTCTCCGTCACTTCCTCTCCCTCTCATTCTCTGTCTGTCAACCCCCTTCTCAAACTCCACCCTCTTTGATGTCATTGATGTTCACCCTATTCGTAAAGTAACTAAGTCTACGGGCACAACCAGCCCCATTTCTTGGATAGAACCAGTTCTGTTTCAGGGAATGCCTTCTCACCCACACCTCCTTCAGAGGAGAGGCCGGGGGAGGTAGGATGAAACCCCATTATAAACCATCTTAGGGGTCCCCACTATAACCCTGCCAAGTTTCATGCCCATTGGACAAGCCGTTTGGCCGTGATTGAATGACAGACGGACGGACAGACTAACAGACATAACGCCCATTTCAGTAAGTTAGTTTACATAATTTTCTCTCTTTCTTAATTTTACTTCAGTACTACTTCACACACACTTAGTGTGGCATCCAACTCCAATCTATCCTGCATAAGCTGAGGGATGATTTATTTTCATTTTCGATTAAATGCCTGTTTCTTGCTTTTCCATTTCTCTATATATACCATTGGAATGGTCGATATGTTCATTGAGATGTCGGCAAAGTCCATAGATTAATTTTTTGCAAAAACCCCTTTACTTACAGGAGGTTAAGACATTTTCAGGTGCTTGTATGTCATATATATATATATATATATATATATATATATATATATATATATATATATATATATATATATATATATATAAAAATCACAGTAGATGCACGTGACTTCATTAAATAAGCGAATACTACAGGAAAATGATAGGTAGAAATCCAGGCGCTTTCGTCTGTACTAAGACATTGTCAAGGAACGAATGAAATACAGTTGGAAAGAAAGTTATCAGGTAAACACAGATCAAGAATACCAGATGTTTCATCAAGTCAAATAATGGAAATGTTCTAAATTTTAAGTCTTGGTTTATTTAAACTTGATGCCTGCATAATGAAAAAAGTTATAGATAAATATAAGCAACAAAATTAATGTATACAGTTTTTACATGTTTTGAACTATATGGATACGTTGTAGTTTCTGTTAGGGTTAAATGATATCCGGTAATCCTAGAATATCTCTCTGATTTTTACACTTTTGACAATTAACCATCAGGTATTGTTGTTTTTGTGTTTACCTGATAACTTTCTTTCCAACTGTATTTCATTCGTTCCTTGACAATATCTTGGTAACTTCATTCACTCATACATTTGGCCGTTATACCTTGTATGATTCCTTCATTCAGTCACTTTTCATGTTTTCTTTTATTTATTCCTTGCTCCTATTACTTCCAATCCTCGTTTCCTTCATTCATTCTTTAGTTCGCTCCTTGTATTTGTCTTAATTCCCTCCTTCACTCGTTCCTCCCTCTATTCGTTCATTCCTTTGTCCGTTCATTCATTGATATTTATTTTCACTGATTCATTAGATCCTTATATACTTGCCTTCCTTTCTTTTTATTTATTTATTTATGACTTCTTTATTTGTTGTGTATAATCATCTTTATTCATACATTCATTTGCTATTTCAGTCAGTCGTTCTTTCTTTCATACGTTCATTATGTCTTTCGTTATACTTCCATTCTTTTCTTCATTCATACTACATCATTTCTTAACCTCTACTTCATGTCTTATGTGTGATGTGCATAAGGAATGAATGAGTGAAAGATTATGGCATGATTGAGAACATAAAAGAATAACAGAAGAAACTTGAAGGTAGAATCAATACAATAATAGAGATCCAAATCATGAATAGGGATTGAATGCTGTGGAAGAAATAATCGAATAAATGAATCGCATTTAGGCTTAGGCCTCTGAACCCCATGTGGACCTCGCCCATCTAGCGCACGAAGTGTTTATTTTCAAATTCTTTTCGTTTATTCACGGTTCTCTCTTTAAGGACCCATTCCAAGGACCGTTTGGCCATAAGGGAGGAAATAGGAGTCTTAAAGAGGGTCCCTGAATGTTCAGAGATGGAACAATGCAGCGTCCCGTTCTCTTGATGTTGGTGCGATTAAGATTAAAAAAAGGCATGAGTTCATAACCTTTTATATTGAAAGGTACGACACTCATTTCAAATGGGTTTTAGCTCTCTCCATGATGTTTTGGGATGTATGTTTGCATTATTTTTCAGTATTAGATGGACTGAAATTCACATCAAAATGGGACCATTTTTCCGTAATACATATAGTAGATTTCCCAAGAGGTAAATTGCATTATTAAAGACATTACTTTATACCCTTAGCTGTACGATAAGTAATTGTCTTGAAAGTAGGGGCTCTCTCTCTCTCTCTCTCTCTCTCTCTCTCTCTCTCTCTCTCTCTCTCTCATATATGTATGTATAGATAGTAATATATATATTATATATATCTTTGATATATATATATATATATATATATATATATTATATATATAGAAGATATTATATATATATATATGTATATATATATTTATATATATAGATAGATATATATATATAATATTCTGTATATATATTTTATATATGATAGCTGTGGTCAGAGCGCTTCACTGTACCATCCTGATTTCTGGGGTTCCAGTTTTTGCGCCGTGAGCCGACGAAAATATCAACTAAAAGTTCCCCTCAGATTAACATATAAAATAAAAAATATTAATTCCGTGGTAGACCGAATTAGATATTAAAGGACAATTGTAGCGTAATGCGTGCATATATATATATTATATATATATATATATATATATATATTATATATATAATAATATTATAATATATATATATATATATATATATATATGATTATATATAGTAATATATATATATATATATAAATATATATAAATATAAATGTATAAATATATATATATATATTATATATATATATGTATGTATGTATGTATGTATGTAATGTATGTATGTATGTTAGTATATTACCGCCTGACCAACCCAGTGCTGCCAGGAAAACTGAATGATAATCTCTCTCTCTCTCTCTCTCTCTCTCTCTGTTAAGATAGTTGCTTCAGTTACATTGCCAAGATTTTTGACATTTCATGTTTCCCCTTCTCACCCCGATTCCTGTCGGGGCTAAACTTGGACTTAAAAGGCATTGGGAATGTCACTATTTATGTCAGGGACCTCAAACACTATGGATTAGACACTAATATCTATAATTTTTTGCATTTTATTTTTCACCCCTTCTCATGCAACAACCCCCCCTCCTCCCCTTCCTATCATGGCTGAACTTGGACTTAAAGGGCATCGGGAGAGTAACTGTTCATCTGAGCGACCTCGAAAACAATGGATTAGATACTATTTTCTGTCGTTTTCGGTTTTTTTTACTTGTCACCCCCTTCCCACCCCCACCCCCACCCTCTTTGGTGCAGTGATGTCTTATCCCCACAGTATTCTTTTCCAGTTAGGAAGTCATATGTACACCGAAATGAGATATGATAAACCCACAGAGTTTATTTAGTTACTAAGTCTACGGGCAGAACCAGTTCCATTTCAGGGAAGTCCTTCCCACCCCAACCCCCTTTGTTGCTCTTTGGTGTTAGTGATGTCTTGCCCCCACAGTGCTGATTTCTACGCAGTTAGTTAGTCATATGTATACCAAGTTTGGTTGAAATTGCTCTATGCGTTTTAAGTCACAAACACACACACAAGGAATTCCAAACTTATCGACTTAAGACTATTTGGATAAAAATCTCCAGCCACTAAACCAACCCTGATTATCCAAGCTGGGAATAAATGGAAAACTTTCCCTTTCCATGGAAGCGCATGGTCTCACGCACTGGAGGTTCCAGCGATGACGCGCTGTGTGTGGCGTCGTATCCTGTTAAGGAGAGTGAAGGTTCCTTCATTTATTCTAAGTTTGGATAAACGGCTTAATGTGGTAAGCGTGTCCAAAAAAAAAAAAAAAAAAAAAAAAAGTGTGAAGAAGTCGATAAGTAAAGACGTCTTTGTGGTCTTTGAAATTTTTATATAACCGGTAAAAGTGATCATCAAACTTCAAAGTCTTCCGGTGTCTCAGTTTCGAAGCTTTGACTTTTTCGTAAATCTTGTAACATTGGACCTTAACAAATGGTGAGAGAAGTCTCTATAATGACATGCAGTTTTAATTGGTGGTCACTCAAGAAATTCACCACAGTGTTGCTTAACCCTGGTGCCATCAACTATTTCAGTAGCAGGTTATTGCCTATTACAGAAACTAGTGATTTTCCAGTCTATTAAAACTCTTGAGAGGATTCTGCAGCCAGACGAAGAGCCTCAGGTTTTCCATTCAGTTATGCAAAATGTAATTGAAAGAAAGGGATGCTGATCTCCCAGTGAGAAAGAAGCAGTTACTTACTGAAACGAACTATTGCCGAATTCTTTGCTGCTTAAAAATGAAAAAAAAAAAATTATAACGTTTTAACATTTAAATAAAAGCCATCCGTAAAGTCTCGTGCTTTTATGCAGCTGGTAAATTTGGATAAGGTTGTTAGCTATATGATTATCTACTTCCTGGCTGCGACCCGCCACAGTCGACTAATTACCAGCCATAAAATTCACCAGAAACGTCTTAGAGGCACCGCAGGTTTTAACGGAACATACCCTTATCGCTCCTCCTCACTGCTGAGAGTACCTGGGTTCGAGTCCCATACTAAGGCAGCGATATGGTCATGTTTCATTAAAACTTAACGTTACCTTACCCTTTTTAAACATAAGTAGCGTATTAGGGGTTGTTAAGTAGTCACTTGTGAGTTGCAGCCAGTGTGGGGTTGGATATGGAACAACGACCTCACTCCAAAATAATGCTGGAGACAAGGAAGGGTAAAAATAGCGCCTCAGTGGCGTGATCGGTATGGTCTTGATCGGCCACCTCGGTGGCCGCGAGTCGGATTCTCGGACATTCCATTGAAGGGTCAGAGATGTGTATTTCTGGCGATAGAAGTTCACTCTCGACGTAGTTCGGAAGTCACGTAAAGCCGTTGGTCCCGTTGCTGAATAACCACGGTTCCATGCAAACGCTAAAAAAACACCATACAGAAAACAACAAAACGGAAGGGGGTTACGGGTTTTTTTTTTTTTTAAATGGAACCATCTCCGTTAGGAGGGGGAAAAGTGCATTGGTAAATTGTCGTTCACTATTGATTCATTTATTCATTCATTTCTTTGTCTCTCTATCCATATTGTAATTCATTTAATAACCTTTCCTCCCATGATATTCATTCATTCATTCTTCATTCATTCATGCATTCATTCGTTCGTTCGTTCGTTCATCCAATCGCGATTTAATCCCATTGCCACCGACGCCTCGGAGAACCCTTCACCCAAGTCCTTCCCTTGTAAAGTTTTAACCTTAATTCAGTGTCCTTGTTTTAAAGGTACGTTTCAACAACTGTTTCGAGATGTTACAAAAAAAAGTCCCCAAAAAATCTTCTAAAAGTCCCGAGAGGGAACAACGCATCGCTGCTTTCTTTTGACGCTTGTGTGCAAGGAAATATTATACACTGGTATACATGTCACTTCTTTATTAAGAGGGAACCCATTTCTCTCTTGAATTTTGAGAGCGTTTCAGTTCTTTCTGCTGGGTCTCCCCAATATCACTGGGATCCCCTTCATCAAAGATTGATGAAGTAAATGCATTCACGAGACTAGGTGATTGGATCAATTGAATGAATGCAAGGGAGTGCGAGAACTAAAATTTCGGTCCCCCTTTTCTTAGTATGTGGACTCCCTTACCTTAAAGTGAAAGATACTTTTGTATTCGGAGCTTTCTAATCTAATATGTAGTCTATACGGCCAAGTAAGTGGATTATTATTATTATTATTATTATTATTATTATTATTATTATTATTATTAAAGGTAATGGCTCCTTCAGCAGCGTTACACTTGTAGAGATTCTTCTCTATTTTTCCGAATAGCCGCTTTTTCCGCGCTACTTAAACAGGCTAGTAGAGCGCCTATAGAGGTCATGATCAAATACAGAGACAAAATCGGTGTGTTATATTTGAATTTGACAGATAAACTATCATACCATAGTCATCAAAGTCATTAATGATTCTCTCTCTCTCTCTCTCTCTCTCTCTCTCTCTCTCTCTCTCTCTCTCTCTCTCTCTCTTGAAGCGAGCTTTCGTCTGGAGCTGCCAGACCCTCTAAGCTATTATTATTATTATTTGTTGTTTTCCGGACTTTGACCTTGAATACCTTCGACAATTTTTAAGATATCGCTTCGAACTAGACAACTCAGTAGAACTTAATTCCGGCGGAACGAAATGTGTAAAGGGCCACCTACGTTCACTGTAGTTGGCCCCCTTACCCCAGCGAGATTAAAAATGTCAAAGTCTTTGCCTTCCCGTTCATCGAACTCACTTGAAATGAGGTGCTGTAAGATGGTCGTTTTCCATGAGTTGAGTACTAGTTGATTATTTTAACTAAGGGTAATAACAGCCTGTGTGTAGTAAGATGGTTGGCAGTCTTGTTGAAATCAAATGCAATCCTGATTATGTGAGAATGTCCAAACAGAACTTCGATGTCAGCATGAATTCCTGATTGTTGGTATAGGAACACTTGTTCAAACATTCAGTTTAAAGGGTCGTTACTCCTTTGGTTGTTAGAGTTTCATTTGTTAGATTTGATTATGTTTAGTGCATACAGTAAAAGTTACGAAATAACTTCTCTCTTGTCTCTACAGTTAACAAGTATATATGCTTAGAACAAAAGGATAGAATCCCAGTGACAGGTATTTTTAGTAAAACAGTGAATACTGTCTGTCCACAGTGTTTGTGCGCTTTATTAAGTATATATATTTGGATGTGCGTGAAATAATGTACAGAATAATGATATATTTTGTCAATTTGCCAGAGTAAAGTTGTCACATGTTAGTCAAATAAAAACCCCCGATTTGTTTACGAGTATTTTGTTATGCAGTATGGAAAATAGTATTTTGCACCTCACTTTCCACTCGGATTTGAGGCTTACAGTGACATTCCGAACCAGTTTTTTCTTTTATAATTCGGCAATTCATTGAACAGTATCCAAATGATAATCATACAAGTGTTATGGAACGGTCTTCTAAAAAGTGGATAACGAACAGTCTTCATGTGTTTTCAATCAGGAAGTTTTTAATTGACATCTACATTTTTTCTGACATAAAAAACAAGATGAGGAGTTTTATTTCATTTTACCACCCGCAGCTGCCAAACCGTCTTGCTAGTGCACTGTCTGAGCCGTGAGGAAATTATACGAGAGCAAACTGTTTTGCACGATTAATGATTATGGCTTTATGTTCTAACTATATTTTACTAGCTCAGTGTCAGCAACGTGAAACATTACATTATTTGTATACTGTTGCTTTTGCTAACACAACAGCATATATGCAAATGAATTCGTTAGTTTTATATTCGGTAGTAATATCCCTATTTTGCACCGGAGAAGAATGTGTCGGGAAACGCCAAATTAAAGTATTTGATCGTCATAGAATTGTTTTGACAAATACCGTAAATGTCATTCGTTTGACATATGCGGTCCAACTGTCACTGTTATTTTGAAGGATGACCCTTTGAAAATGGTGGTTTGTCGTTTATAATGAGCAATTGCCAAAAAAAAGCCGTACAGTTGTCGTTTATAAATGGAGACCATTCAAAGTTATGGCAAAAGTGTATTTTTATTTTAAATTCCGATTTTGACGAAGTAAGCACATTATAGAAATGTGTTTTTATACTTTATGCACGTACACATTTAGTACTTTGTACACGTACACAATTAAACCTTTACTACTTTGCAGTGGACTGTCGTTTTTCACTGAGTTATCTATAAAAAAGAAAACCCCTTAATGAATAGGAATACCCATATGGTGTGCCCATAGCATGAATAGCATTTGAGCTATTTGATCGGCGGATTAACAAGTTTTAATTAGCTTTTCTAATGAGCCACTTTGTTTCCTGGATATTTATGTCGACTGACGGAGACGTGAATTCCAAGTTTTTTTTTTTTTTTTTTTTTTTTTTAGGCACAAGATTTTGGCCAAATATTTGTCTTCGTAGACGTAATTAAGTTGGCCGGTGGAGTATTTCTCTCTCTCTCTCTAATGGTCATTAAAGTCGCACAGAAATATACAATTAAATTCAATGTACTTATTATTATTCTATTATTATTATTATATTATATTATTATTATTATTATTATTATTATTATTACAGGTTTTATTGAAAATAATGGCTATTTCAGCTGCGTTTATTTTGTATAGAGTTTCTCTATTCTTATTATTAGTGACTTTTCTTCTGTACTCAAGTTGGCTATTAAGACGCCAAATGGGGGATCATGTCAAAAAAAGTGGTATTCGTCAAATTGAATACAATAAATACAGCACAAATTGGGTCTAATCCCTCCTTATCGACAAAAGATAGTATCTTTTGTCGATTAGGGCTAATATCCAATTTGTATTGCATTTGTATAAATATATCAGTTAGAAAAATATCACGGTTTTTTACATGAATCCCCATTTGGCGTTTTAATGGCCAATTTGAGTACAGAAGAAAAGTCAGTAATAAGAAGAATAGAGAAACTTCTATATAAAATTAAAGCCGCATGAAAGTCATTATTTTCAATAAATTTGTATTAATGAAGGTCTTCTTCCAGCATATTATTATTATTATTATTATTATTATAGTAGTAGTAGTAGTAGTAGTAGTAGTAGTAGTAGTAGTAGTAGTAGTAGTAGTAATCCATAAAGTGCAAACATTCATAAAGATTGTGCCTTAATTAATGGTGCCCTTAACTTTGAGAAAAACTCTACAGCTAATAGTGCCATTGTCGGCGAAGACGTTTACGGACAAGAGGAGAGAATGGAACAAAAACTCAGTCATTTCAATGATTAAAAAAAGAAATGTCTAACACACAGGCGTCGAGGACTTTGTTTAAGGAAAGGAACAGAACAAAGGAATGGGCATGAACTCTTCGGGCAAGCTACGCATTTGTTGTCCTTTTCGTTCCTGGATCTAGTGAACGGGTCTCGTGCTCGCTCTTAAATGGCCCATTCCTACTGTCTCCTTCTCTGCGTGTACTGTGCAATAAGATTCTCTCTCTCTCTCTCTCTCTCTCTCTCTCTCTCTCTCTCTCTCTCCTCTCTCTCTCTCTCTCTCCATAAAGTTTTTTCTCTTGTATAGTGCAATATTATTTCTCTCTCTCTCTCTCTCTCTCTCTCTCTCTCTCTCTCTCTCTCTCTCTCTCCATAAAGTTTTCTCTCTAGTATAGTGTAATATTATTCTCTCTCTCTCTCTCTCTCTCTCTCTCTCTCTCTCTCTCTCTCTCTCATATATGTATATATAGATATAATATATAATATATATATATATATATATATATAGTATATATATATATATATATATTATATATATATATATATGATAGCTGTGTGGTCAGAGCGCTTCACGTACATCCTGATTTCTGATCTGGGTTCCAGTTTCGCACCCGTGAGACGACGAAATTATCAACGTAAAAATTTCCCTCCGTTAACATATATAAAAAAATATTAATTCCGTGGTAGACCGAATTAGATATTAAAGGACAACGTAGCTTAATGCGTATATATATATATATATATATATATATATATATATATATATATATATATATATATAACATTCATTGATTGAATAGAATGGCTTTCTCACTGTTAACCAGCTTTTTTGAAATTGCTTCATATTTTCTAATTATTTTCTTTACTTCATTGTTTAGGTTACTAATGGACCACATAATGGGGTTCTTCCATTTACTCCAGTTTTTACACGCGACAGCTGTTCGTCAACCTATACGTATTGACGTTATCAAGCGTACTGTACAAATATGAGCCCTACATGCGTTTTGTGACGTCATGAGGACGGAAAGGTAGTACAAAACGCATGTAGGCTCATATTTGTATCAGTACGCTTGATAACGTCAATACGTATAGGTTGACGAAACAGCTGTCGCGTGTAAAAAATACTGGAGCAAATGGGAAGAACCCCATATGTGTCCATTAGTAACCTGAACAATGAAGTAAAGAAAACTAATTAGAAAATATGAAGCAATTTCAAAAAAGCTGGTTAACAGTGAGAAAGCCATTCTATTCAATGAATGTTGTATCCGTGAAAATTGTGCCCTAAAATAAGTATTTAATATATATATATAATTTATATATATATATATATGTATATATAATAATGGTTTGTATGTATTCTGTTAATGGTTATTATGTATATTAATAATATCTATATTATCTATAATTTATAATATATATATATATATATAATATATATTATTACCTGACCAACCCAGTGCTGCCTAGGAAAACGTGAATGATAATCTCTCTCTCTCTCTCTCTCTCTCTCTCTCTCTTCGTCCTCTCCTCTTGTCCCTCCTCCTCTCTCTCTCTCTCTCTGTTAATAAATTAGTTGCTTCATTTTATAGTTGCCAACGATTTTTGACACTTTATGTTCCCCTTCTCGCCCCGATTCCTGTGGATTCTAAAAAACTTGGAACTTGAAAGGCAATTGGGAATGTCACTATTTATGTTCATGGACCTCAAACACTATGGGATTAGACAACTAATATCTCATATTTTTTTTACATTTTCTTTTTTCACCCCTTCTCATGCAAACCACCCCCCTCCTCCCCTAACTAAAACTGTTCATACTGAGCGAAAACCTCAGAAAACCAATGGTATTATATACTATTTTCTGTCGTTTTCGGTTCTTTTTTTTACATGTCCCCCCACCCCCTTCCCACCCCCCCCACCCCACCCTCTTTGGTGTCAGTGTCTGTCCTTATCCCCACGTATTCTTTTCCAGTTCAGTAAGTCATATTTGTGCCCGAAATTATGATATTGATAAACCCACAGAGTTTTATTTAGTTTACTAAGTCCTACGGGCAGAACCAGTTCCATTTCAGGGAAGTCCCTTCCCGACCCCAACCCCCTTTTATGTTGCTTTTTCTTTGGTGCTAGTGATGTCTTGCCCCCACAGTGCTGATTTCTATACGCAGTTAGTTTAGTCATATGTATACCAATGTTTTAGGTTGCAAAATTGCTCTAATGCGTTTTCAGAGTAACCAAACCCCCGACACACACACACACACACACGCACCCACCCACACACAAACGTTTTCTAAACCCCTTTCCGTTTTATTATGGTTAGCCAAAAAGGTAGTTCCAAACTTAAACGACTTAAAACTATTTAATGGATACAACTCAGCACTACCAACCCTGTAAGTATCCAAGCTGGGAATAAATGGAAACTTTGTCCCCTTCCATGGAAGCGCATGGTCTCACTCGCTGGGGAGGTTCCTAGCCGATGACGCGCTGTGTGTGGCGTCGTATCCTGTTAAGGAGAAGTGAAGGTTCCTTCATTTATTCTAAGTTTTGGCTAAACGGCTTAATGTGGTAAGGAGTGTCCCAAAAAAAAAAAATAAAAAAAGGAGTGTGAAGTCGATAAGTAAAGACCGTCTTTATGGTCTTTGAAATTTTTATCTAACCGGTAAAAGTGATCATTAAACTTCAAAGTCTTCCGGTGTGTCCCTCAAGGGAAAATTTCGAAGCTTTTGGACTTTTTCGTAAATCTTGTAACATAAGAAACTTCCAACAAATGGTGTAGGGGTGAAGTCTCTATCAATGGCATGCAGTTTTAATTGGTGTTCACTCAGAAATTCACCACAGTGGTTGTCCTTTAACCCTGGGTGCCCATCAACTATTTATCAGTAGCGAGGTTATTGCCTATTACAGAAAGTAGTGATTTTCCAGTCCTACTTAAAACTCTTGAGAGGATTCTGCAGTCCAGACGAAGAGCCTCAGGTTTTCCGCATTCAGTTATGCAAATTGTAATTGAAAGAAAGGGATGCTGGATCTCCCAGTGAGAAAGGGAAGCAGTTACTTACTGAACGCAACTATTGCCGAATTCTTTGCTGCTTAAAAAATGAAAAAAAAGAAAATGGGTTATAACGTTTTTAACATTTAGATAAAAGCCATCCGTAAAGTCTCCCTGGCTTTTATTCAGCTGGTAAATTTGGATAAGGTTGTTGTTAGCTCTATGTTCCGTCCTAAGCGTTCCTAATCATGCCGACCCGCCACAGTCTACTAACTACTAGCCATAAAACTTTAATTTAGAAAACGTTAGTATAGGCACCGCAGTTTTAAAAACGTTTACATACCCTTATCGCTCCTTCCATCTCACTGCTGAGAGTACCTGGGTTCGAGTCCCATACTAACGGTCAGCGAATATGGATCGCGTTTCAGTTAAAACTTAACGTTACCTTATCCCATATTTAAACATCAGTAGCGTAGTTAGGTGTTGTTACGTAGGTCCACTGTAGTGAGTTGCAGCCAGTGTGGGGTTGGAACATGGAAACAAGCGACCTCACTCCAAAATCAACGCTGGAGACACGGAAGGGTAAAAATAGCGCCTCAGTGGCGTGATCGGTATGGGTCCTTGACCAGGTCCACTTTGGTGGCCCCGCGAGTTGCGATTCTCGGGCATTCCATTGAAAGGGTCGGAGATGATGTTATTTCTTAGTGATAGAAGTTTCACATCTCGACGTGTTTCGAAGTTCACGTAAACGCCGTTTGGTCCCCGTTGCTGAATAACCACTAGGTTCCATGCAACGTAAAACACCATACAGACCAAACAAACGGAAGGGGATTACGGTTTTTGGAACCATCTCCTTTAGGAGGGGAAAAGTGCATTGGTTAAATTTGTCGTTCACTATTGATTCCAGTTTTTCATTCCATTCATTTCGTTTGTCTCTCCTTTCCATAGTTGAAAGTCCATTTAATAACATTTCCCTTCCCATGATATTCATTCATTCATTCTTCATTCAATGTCATTCATTCAGGCCATTCATTCGTTGTCATCCAATCGCGATTTAATCCCATTGCCACCGACCGCCTCGGAGAACCCTTCGTCCCACCCAGTCCTTCCCTCGTAAGTTTTAAACCTTTTATTCAGTGTCCTTATGTTTTAAAGGTCACGTTTCAACAACTGTTTCGAGATTTGTTCAAAAAAAAAGTCCCAAAAAAAGTCTTCTAATAAAAGTCCCCGAGAGGAACAACGCCATCGCTGCTTTTCTTTTGACCGCTTGTGTGCAAGGAAAGAATTTATTATACACTGGTGTATGACATGTCACTTCTTTATTAAGGGGAGGAACCCCATTTTCTCTCTTGGAATTTTGAAGGAGCGTTTTCAGTTCTGTTCTGCTGGGGTCCTCCCCAATTCCACTGGGATCCCTTGTCATCAAAAGATTGATGAAGTAAATGCCATTTCCACGAGGACTAGGATTTTTGGATCACTTGAATGATTGCAGGGATGCGATAACTAAAACATTTCCGGTGTCCCCCTTTTCTTAGTATTGGTGACTCCCTTTACCTTAAAGTGAAAGATACCTTTTTGTATTCGGAGGCTTTCTAATCTAATATTGTAGTCCGTGATACGGCCAACGTAAGTGGAAATTATTATTATTTATTATTATTTTTATTATTATTATTATTATTTTATTATTTATTATTATTATTATTATTATTATTAAAGGTAATGGCTCCTGCACTACAGACGTTTACACTTGTAGAGATTTCTTCTCTATTTTCCGAATAGCCCGGCTTTTTGTGGGCCGCGCTACTTAAACAGGCTAAGTTAAAGAGCGCCTATAGAGGTCATGAATCAAATACAGAGACAAACATCGGTGTGTATATTTGTGAATTTTAAGCAGATAAACTAATCATACTGATAGTTCGTCCAAAGTACATTAATGATTTCCTCTCTCTCTCCTCTCTTCCCATGCCCCGTCTCTCTCTCCCATCCATCTCTGTCTCTCCTCTTCTCTCTCTCTCTCTCTTGAAGCGAGCTTTCGTCTGGAGCTGCCAGACATCCTCTAAGCTATTATTATTATTTGTTGTTTTTTCTGGACTTTGACCTTGAATACCTTCGACAATTTTTAAGATATCGCTTCGAACTAGGACAAACTCAGTAGAACTTAATTCCGGAACGAAATGTGTAAAGGGCCACCTACGTCACTGTAGTGGCCCCTTACCCAGCGAGATTAAAAAATGTCAAAGTCTTTGCCTTCCCGTTCATCAAACTCACTTGAAATGAGGTGCTGTAAAATGGTCAACTTTTCTTGAGTTGAGTACTAGTTCATTATTTTAACTAGTGGTAATAACAGCCTGTGTAGTAAGATGGTTGGCAGTCTTGTTGAAATCAAATGCAATCCTGATTATGTGAGAATGTCCAAAACAGAACTTCGATGTCAGCATGAATTCCTGATTGTTGGTATAGGAACACTTGTTCAACATTCAGTTTAAAGGGTCGTTACTCCTTTGTGTTAGAGTTCATTTGATTTGATTATTGTTTAGTGCATTACAGTAAAAGTTACGAAATAACTTCTCACTTGTCTCTACAGTTAACAAGTATATATGCTTAGAACAAAAGGATAGAATCCCAGTGACAGGTATTTTTAGTAAAACAGTGAATACTGTCTGTCCACAGTGTTTGTGCGCTTTATTAAGTATACATATTTGGATGTGCGTGAAATAATGTACAGAATAATGATATATTTTGTCAATTTGCCAGAGTAAAGTGTACATGTTAGTCTAAAACCCCCGATTTGATTACGAGTATTTTGTTATGCAGTATGAACAATAGTATTTTGCACTTCACTTTCCACTCGGATTGAGGCTTACAGTGACATTCCCGAACCAGTTTTTTATAATCGGAATTCATTGAACAGTATCCAAATGATAATCATACAAGTGGAGTAACGGTCTTCTAAACTGGATAACGAACAGTTCTTCATGTGTTTTCAATCAGGAAGTTTTTATTGACATCTACATTTTTCTTGACATAAAAAACAAGATGAGAGTTTTATTTCATTTTACCCGCAGCCTGCCAACCGTCTTGCTAGTGCACTGTCTGAGCCGTGAGGAAATTACGAGAGCAACTGTTTTGCACGATTAATGATTATGGCTTTATGTTCCTAACATATTTTACTAGCTCAGTGTCAGCAAGTGAAACATTACATTATTTGTTACTGTTGCTTTTGCTAACACAACAGCATATATGCAAATGAATTCGTTAGTTTTATATTCGGTAGTAATATCCCTATTTTGCACCGGAGAAGAATGTGTCGGGAAACGCCAAATTAAAGTATTTGATCGTCATAGAATTGTTTTTGACAAAATACTCGTAAATGTCATTCGTTTGACATATGCGGTCCAACTGTCACTGTTATTTTGAAGGATGACCCTTTGAAAATGGTGGTTTGTCGTTTATAATGAGCAATTGCCAAAAAAAAGCCGTACAGTTGTCGTTTATAAATGGAGACCATTCAAAGTTATGGCAAAAGTGTATTTTTAAATTCCGATTTTGACGAAGTAAGCACTTATAGAAATTGTTTTTATACTTTATGCACGTACACATTTAGTACTTTGTACACGTACACAATTAAACCTTTACTACTTTGCAGTGGACTGTCGTTTTTCACTGAGTTATCTATAAAAAAGAAAACCCTAAACTAATAGGAATACCCATAGGTGGTGTGCCCATAGCATGAATAGATTTGAGCTATTTGATCGGCGGATTAACAAGTTTAATTAGCTTTCTAATGAGCCTTTGTTTCTGGATATTTATGTCGACTGACGGAGACGTGAATTCCAAGTTTTTTTTTTTTTTTTTTTTTTTTTTTTTTTAGCACAAGATTTTGGCCAAATATTTGTTTCTTCGTAGACTTAAGTTGGCCGGTGGGAGTATTTCTCTCTCTCTCTCTAATGGTCATTAAAGTCGCACAGAAAATATACAATAAATTCAATGTACTTATTATTATTATTATTATTATTATTATTATTATTATTATTATTATTATTATTATTATTTATTACAGGTTTTATTGAAAATAATGGCTATTCAGCTGCGTTTATTTTGTATAGAAGTTTCTCTATTCTTATTATTAGTGACTTTTCTTCTGTACTCAAGTTGGCTATTAAGACGCCAAATGGGGGATCATGTCAAAAAGTGGTATTCGTCAAATTGAATACAATAAATACAGCACAAATTGGGTCTTAATCCTTATCGACAAAAGATAGTATCTTTTGCGATTAGGGCTAATATCCAATTTTGTATTGCATTTTGTATAATATATTCAGTTAGAAAAATATCACGTTTTTTACATGAATCCCCCATTTGGCGTTTAATGGCCAATTGAGTACAGAAGAAAAGTCAGTAATAAGAAGAATAGAGAAACTTCTATATAAATAAAAGCCGCTGAAAGTCATTATTTTCAATAAAATTTGTATTAATGAAGGTCTTCTTTCCAGCATATTATTATTATTATTATTATAGTAGTAGTAGTAGTAGTAGTAGTAGTAGTAGTAGTAGTAGTAGTAGTAAAATCCATAAAGTGCAAACATTCATAAAGATTGTGCTTAATTAATTGTCCCTTAACTTGAGAAAAAAACTCTACAGCTAATAGTGCCATTGTGTCGGCGAAGACGTTTACGGACCAAGAGGAGAGAATTGGAACAAAACTCAGTCATTTCAATGATTAAAAAAGAATGTCTAACACAGGCGTCGAGGACTTTGTTTAAGGAAAGGAACAGAACAAAGGAATGGGCATGAACCCTCTTGGGTGGGGCAAGCTACGCATTTGTTGTCCTTTTCGTTGGGGGGCCTGGATCTAGTGAACGGTCTCGTGCTCGCTCTTAAATGGACCCATTCCTACTGTGTCTCCTTCTCTGCTGTTGTACTGTGCAATAATTATTTCTCTCTCTCTCTCTCTCTCTCTCTCTCTCTCTCTCTCTCTCTCTCTCTCTCTCTCCATAAAGTTTTTTCTCTTGTATAGGTGCAATATTATTTCTCTGTCTCTCTCTCTCTCTCCTCTCTCTTCTCGTCTCTCGCTTCCTCTCTCGTGCTCTCTCCAATAAGTTTTCCTCTCCTAGTATAGCGTATATTTATTCTCTCTCTACTCTCTCTTCTCTCCTCGGTCTCTCTCTCTCTCTCTCTCCTCGCTCTCTCTCTATCTCTCTCTCTCCTCCATAAAGTTTTGTCTCTTTGTTTATAGTGCAATATTATTCTTCTCTCTCTCTCCTCTCTCTCTCTCTCTCTCTCTCTCTCTCTCTCTCTCCATAAAGTTTTCTCTCTAGTATAGTGTAATATTATTCTCTCTCTCTCTCTTCTCTCTCTCTCTCTCTCTCTCTCTCTCTCTCTCTCTCTCTCCTCTCTCATATCTGTATATAGATATAATATATATTTATATTTATATACATATATATAAAAGTATATATATATATATATATATATATATATATATATATATAGATAGCTGTGTGGTCAGAGCGCTTCACTGTACATCCTGATTTTCTGGGTTCCAGTTTCGCACCCGTGAGACGACGAAATTATCAACTAAAAATTTCCCCTCCGGTTTAACATATATAAAAAAATATTAATTCCGTGGTAGACCGAATTAGATATTAAAGGACAATTGTAGCTTAATGCGTATATATATATATATATATATATATATATATATATATATATATAATATATATAACATTCATTGAATAGAATGGCTTTCTCACTGTTAACCAGCTTTTTGAAATGCTTCATATTTTCTAATTATTTTCTTTACTTCATTGTTTAGGTTACTAATGGACACATAATGGGGTTCTTCCATTTACTCCAGTTTTTACACGCGACAGCTGTTTCGTCAACCTATACGTATTGACGTTATCAAGCGTACTGATACAAATATGAGCCTACATGCGTTTTGTGACGTCATGAGGACGGAAAGGTAGTACAAAACGCATGTAGGCTCATATTTGTATCAGTACGCTTGATAACGTCAATACGTATAGGTTGACGAAACAGCTGTCGCGTGTAAAAGATACTGAGCAAATGGAAGAACCCCATTATGTGTCCATTAGTAACCTGAACAATGAAGTAAAGAAAATAATTAGAAAATATGAAGCAATTTCAAAAAAGCTGGTTAACAGTGAGAAAGCCATTCTATTCAATGAATGTTGTATCCGTGAAAAATTGTGCCCTAGAAGTATTTAATATATATATATATATATATATATATATATATATATATATATATATGTTTGTATGTATATGTATATGTATATGTATATATATATATATATATATATATATATATATATATATATATATATATATATATATTACCTGACCAACCCAGTGCTGCCTAGGAAAACTGAATGATAATCAATCTCTCTCTCTCTCTCTCTCTCTCTCTCTCTTCTCTCTCTCTCTCTCTCTCTCTCTCTCTCTCTCTCTCTCTCTGTTAAGATAGTTGCTTCAGTTATATTGCCAAGATTTTTGACACTTTATGTTTCCCCTTCTCGCCCCGATTCCTGTGGAGGCTAAACTTGGACTTGAAAGGCATTGGGAATGTCACTATTTATGTCAGGGACCTCAAACACTATGGATTGAAGACCTAATATCTATATTTTTTTGTGTTACATTTTATTTTCACCCCTTCTCATGCAACAACCCCTCCCCCTCCCCTAAAAACTGCTATCTGAGCGACCTCGAAAACAATGGATTAGATACTATTTTCTGTCGTTTTCGGTTATTTTTTTACATGTCACCCCTTCCCACCCCCCACCTCTTTGGTGTCAGTGATGTCTTATCCCCACAGTATTCTTTTCCAGTCAGTAAGTCATATGTGCACCGAAATATGATATGATAAACCCACAGAGTTTATTTAGTTACTAAGTCTACGGGCAGAACCAGTTCCATTTCAGGGAAGTCCTTCCCACCCCAACCCCCTTTGTTGCTCTTTGGTGCTAGTGATGTCTTGCCCCCACAGTGCTGATTTCTATGCAGTTAGTTAGTCATATGTATACCAAGTTTGGTTGAAAATGCTTTATGCGTTTCAGAGTAACAAACACACACACACATACACACACATACTTCTAAACCCCTTTCGTTATTATGGTAGCCAAAAGGAATTCCAAACTTATCGACTTACAACTATTTTGGATAAACTCAGCACTACAACCCTGATATCCAAGCTGGGAATAAATGGAAAACTTTCCCCTTCCATGGAAGCGCATGGTCTCACGCACTGGAGGTTCCAGCGATGACGCGCTGTGTGTGGCGTCGTATCCTGTTAAGGAGAGTGAAGGTTCCTTCATTTATTCTAAGTTTGGATAAACTGCTTAATGTGGTAAGCGTGTCCAAAAAAAGAAAGAAAAAAAAATTGTGAAGTCGATAAGTAAAGACGTCTTTGTGGTCTGAAATTTTTATATAACCGGTAAAAGTGATCATTAAACTTCAAAGAGGTGTGTCTCAGTTTCGAAGCTTTGACTTTTTCGTAAATCTTGTAACATAAGACCTCAACAAATGGTTTGGGAAGTCTCTATAATGACATGCAGTTTCAAGTGATGTCACTCACTCAAGAAATTCACCACAGTATTGCTTAACCCTGGTGCCATCAACTATTTCACTAGCAGGTTATTGCCTATTACAGAAACTAGGGATTTTAAAGTTTATTAAAACTCTTGAGAGGATTCTGCAGCCAGACGAAGAGCCTCAGGTTTTCCATTCGGTTATGCAAAATATAATTGAAAGAAAGGGATGCTGATCTCCCAGTGAGAAAGAAGCAGTTACTTCCTGAAACGAACTATTGTCGAATTCTTTGCTGCTTAGAAATGAAAAAAAAATGTTATAACGTTTTAACATTTAGATAAAAGCCATCCGTAAAGTCTCCTGCTTTTATGCAGCTGGTAAATTTGGATAAGGTTGTTAGCCCTATGTTTGTCTACTTCCTAGATGCGACCCAATGCAGTCAACTAACTACCAGCCATAAATTCACCACAAAAGTTAGTAGAGGCACCACAGGTTTTAACGGAACATACCCTTATCGCTCCTTCTCACTGCTGAGAGTACCTGGGTTCGAGTCCCCATACTAAGGCAGCGATATGATCACGTTTCATTAAAACTTAACGTTACCTTACACTTATTAAACATAAGTAGCGTATTAGGTGTTGTTAAGTAGTCCACTGTAGTGAGTTGCAGCCAGTGTGGGCTTGGACATGGAACAACGACCTCACTCCAAAATAACGCTGGAGACACGTAAGGGTAAAAATAGCGCCTCAGTGGCGTGATCGGTATGGTCTTGACCGTCCACTTTGGTGGCCACGAGTTCGATTCTCGGGCATTCCATTGAGGGTCAGAGATGTGTATTTCTTGTGATAGAAGTTCACTCTCGACGTGTTTCGGAAGTTCACGTAAAGCCGTTGGTCCCGTTGCTGAATAACCACTGGTTCCATGCAACGTAAAAACACCATACAGACAAACATACGGAAGGGTTTACGGTTTTTGGAACCATCTCCGTTAGGAGGGGAAAAGTGCATTGGTAAATTGTCGTTCACTATTGATTCATTTATTCATTCATTTCTTTGTCTCTCTATCCATATTGTATTTCATTTAATAACCTTTCCTCCCATGATATTCATTCATTCATTCTTCATTCATTCATTCATTCAGGCATTCATTCGTTCATCCAATCGCGATTTAATCCCATTGCCACCGACGCCTCGGAGAACCCTTCACCCAAGTCCTTCCCTAGTAAAGTTTTAACCTTTATTCAGTGTCCTTGTTTTAAAGGTACGTTTCTACAACTGTTTCGAGATGTTACAAAAAAAGTCCCAAAAAAGTCTTCTAAAAGTCCCGAGAGGGAACAACGCATCGCTGCTTTCTTTTGACGCTTGTGTGCAAGGAAATATTATACACTGATATACATGTCACTTCTTTATTAAGAGGGAACCCATTTCTCTCTTGAATTTTGAGAGCGTTTCAGTTCTTTCTGCTGGGTCTCCCCAATATCACTGGGATCCCCTTCATCAAAGATTGATGAAGTAAATGCATTCACGAGACTTGGATTGGATCAATTGAATGAATGCAAGGGATGCGAGAACTAAAATTTCGGTCCCCCTTTTCTTAGTATGTGGACTCCCTTACCTTAAAGTGAAAGATACTTTTGTATTCGGAGCTTTCTAATCTAATATGTAGTCTATACGGCCAAGTAAGTGGATTATTATTATTATTATTATTATTTTATTATTATTATTATTATTATTATTATTATTATTATTAAAGGTAATGGCTCCTTCAGCAGCGTTACACTTGTAGAGATTCTTCTCTATTTTCCGAATAGCCGCTTTTTCCGCGCTACTTAAACAGGCTAGTAGAGCGCCTATAGAGGTCATGATCAAATACAGAGACAAAATCGGTGTGTATATTTGAATTTTACAGATAAACTATCATACCATAGTCATCAAAGTCATTAATGATTCTCTCTCTCTCTCTCTCTCTCTCTCTCTCTCTCTCTCTCTCTCTTGAAGCGAGCTTTCGTCTGGAGCTGCCAGACATCCTCTAAGCTATTATTATTATTTGTTGTTTTTCTGGACTTTGACCTTGAATACCTTCGACAATTTTTAAGATATCGCTTCGAACTAGACAACTCAGTAGAACTTAATTCCGGAACGAAATGTGTAAAGGGCCACCTACGTCACTGTAGTGGCCCCTTACCCCAGCGAGATTAAAAATGTCAAATCAAATAAGTCTTTGCCTTCCCGTTCATCAAACTCACTTGAATGAGGTGCTGTAAAATGGTCAACTTTTCTTGAGTTGAGTACTAGTTCATTATTTTAACTAGTGGTAATAACAGCCTGTGTGTAGTAAGATGGTTGGCAGTCTTGTTGAAATCAAATGCAATCCTGATTATGTGAGAATGTCCAAACAGAACTTCGATGTCAGCATGAATTCCTGATTGTTGGTATAGGAACACTTGTTCAACATTCAGTTTAAAGGGTCGTTACTCCTTTGTGTTAGAGTTTCATTTGATTTGATTATTGTTTAGTGCATTACAGTAAAGGTTACGAAATAACTTCTCTCTTGTCTCTACAGTTAACATTGTATATATGCTTAGAACAAAAGGATAAAGAAATCCCAGTGACAGGTATTTTAGTAAAAACAGTGACTACTGTCTGTCCACAGTGTTTGTGCGCTTTATTAAGTATACATATTTGGATGTGCGTGAAATAATGTACAGAATAATGATATATTTTGTCAATTTGCCAGAGTAAAGTGTACATGTTAGTCTAAAACCCCCGATTTGATTACGAGTATTTTGTTATGCAGTATGGACAATAGTATATTGCACTTCACTTTCCACTCGGATTGAGGCTTACAGTGACATTCCCGAACCAGTTTTTTATAATCGGAATTCATTGAACAGTATCCAAATGATAATCATACAAGTGGAGTAACGGTCTTCTAAACTGGATAACGAACAGTTCTTCATGTGTTTTCAATCAGGAAGTTTTTATTGACATCTACATTTTTTCTTTGACATAAAAACAAGATGAGGAGTTTTATTTCATTTTACCCGCAGCCTGCCAACCGTCTTGCTAGTGCACTGTCTGAGCCGTGAGGAAATTACGAGAGCAACTGTTTTGCACGATTAATGATTATGGCTTTATGTTCCTAACATATTTTACTAGCTCAGTGTCAGCAAGTGAAACATTACATTATTTGTTACTGTTGCTTTTGCTAACACAACAGCATATATGCAAATGAATTCGTTAGTTTTATATTCGGTAGTAATATCCCTATTTTGCACCGGAGAAGAATGTGTCGGGAAACGCCAAATTAAAGTATTTGATCGTCATAGAATTGTTTTTGACAAAATACTCGTAAATGTCATTCGTTTGACATATGCGGTCCAACTGTCACTGTTATTTTGAAGGATGACCCTTTGAAAATGGTGGTTTGTCGTTTATAATGAGCAATTGCCAAAAAAAAGCCGTACAGTTGTCGTTTATAAATGGAGACCATTCAAAGTTATGGCAAAAGTGTATTTTTAAATTCCGATTTTGACGAAGTAAGCACATTATAGAAATGTGTTTTTATACTTTATGCACGTACACATTTAGTACTTTGTACACGTACACAATTAAACCTTTACTACTTTGCAGTGGACTGTCGTTTTTCACTGAGTTATCTATAAAAAAGAAAACCCCTTAATAATAGGAATACCCATATGGTGTGCCCATAGCATGAATAGCATTTGAGCTATTTGATCGGCGGATTAACAAGTTTAATTAGCTTTTCTAATGAGCCTTTGTTTCCTGGATATTTATGTCGACTGACGGAGACGTGAATTCCAAGTTTTTTTTTTTTTTTTTTTTTTTTTTTTGTTTTTTTTTTTTTTTTTTTTTTTTGTTTTTTTTTTTTTTTTTTTTTTTTTTTTTTAGGCACAAGATTTTGGCCAAATATTTGTTTCTTCGTAGACTTAAGTTGGCCGGTGGAGTATTTCTCTCTCTCTCTCTCTCTCTCTCTCTCTCTCTAATGGTCATTAAAGTCACACAGAAATATACAATAAATTCAATGTACTTATTATTATTATTATTATTATTATTATTATTATTATTATTATTATTATTATTATTATTATTATTATTATTATTACTATTACAGGTTTTATTGAAAATAATGGCTATTTCAGCTGCGTTTATTTTGTATAGAAGTTTCTCTATTCTTATTATTAGTGACTTTTCTTCTGTACTCAAGTTGGCTATTAAGACGCCAAATGGGGGATTCATGTCAAAAAAAGTGGTATTTGTCAAATTGAATATAATAAATGCAGCACAAATTGGGTCTTAAGCCTTATCGACAACAGTTAGTATCTTTTGTCGATTAGGGTTAAGATCCAATTTGTACGGCATTTTGTACAACATATTCAGTTTGAAAAAGACCATGTTTTTGACATGAATCCCCCATTTGGCGTTTTAATAGCCAACTTGACTACAGAAGAAAAGTCACTAATAATAAGAATAGAGAAACTTATATATAAAATAAAAGCGGCTGAAAGTCATTATTTTCAATAAAATCTGTATTAATGAAGGTCTTCTTCCAGCATATTATTATTATAATTTTTTTTTTTTTTTTTTTTTTTTTTTTATCACAGTCTTCCAATTCGACTGGGTGGTATTTATAGTGTGGGGTTCCGGGTTGCATCCTGCCTCCTTAGGAGTCCATCACTCTTCTTACTATGTGCGCCGTTTCTAGGATATCACACTTTTGCATGAGTCCTGGAGCTACTTCAGCCTCTATTTTTTCCAGATTCTTCTTCAGGGATCTTGGGATCGTGTCTAGTGCTCCTATGATTATGGGTACAATTTCCACTGGCATATCCCATATCCTTCTTATTTCTATTTTCAGATCTTGATACTTATCCATTTTTTCCCTCTCTTTCTCTTCAACTCTGGTGTCCCATGGTATTGCGACATCAATGAGTGATACTTTCTTCTTGATTTTGTCAACGTCACGTCTGGTCTGTTTGCACGTATCACCCTATCTGTTCTGATACCATAGTCCCAGAGGATCTTTGCCTGATCGTTTTCTATCACTCCTTCAGGTTGGTGCTCGTACCACTTATTACTGCAAGGTAGCTGATGTTTCTTGCACAGGCTGCAGTGGAGGGCTTTTGCTACTGAATCATGCCTCTTTTTGTACTGGTTCTGTGCAAGTGCCGGACATTCGCTTGCTATGTGGTTCATGGACTCATTTTTCGTATTGCACTTCCTACATATGGGAGAGATGTTATTTCCATCTATCGTTCTTTGGATATATCTGGTTCTTAGGGCCTGATCTTGTGCCGCTGTTATCATTCCTTCAGTTTCCTTCTTGAGCTCTCCCCTCTGTAACCATTGCCATGTGTCATCGCTGGCCAGTTCTTTAGTCTGTCTCATGTATTGTCCGTGCATTGGTTTGTTGTGCCATTCCTCTGTTCTGTTTGTCATTCTCCTGTCTCTGTATATTTCTGGGTCTTCGTCTACTTTTATCAGTCCTTTTATTATTATTATTATTTTTTTTTTTTTTTTGCGCTATCACAGTCCTCCAATTCGACTGGGTGGTATTTATAGTGTGGGGTTCCGGGTTGCATCCTGCCTCCTTAGGAGTCCATCACTTTTCTTACTATGTGTGCCGTTTCTAGGATCACACTCTTCTGCATGAGTCCTGGAGCTACTTCACTTCAGCCTCTAGTTTTTCTAGATTCCTTTTCAGGGATCTTGGGATCGTGCCATTATTATTATTATTTTATTATTATTATTATTATTATTATTATTATTATTATTATTATTATTATTATTATTGTGGAATTTTTACCATTAGTAGTAGTAATCCATAAAGTGCAAACATTCATAAAGATTATGCCTTAATGTGTCCCTTAACCTGAGAAAAACTCTACAGCTAATAATGCCATTGTGTCGGTGAAGACGTGTAGGGACCAAAAAGAGAGAATTGGAACAAAACTCAGTCATTACAGTGATAAAAAAAAATGTCTAACACAGACGTCGAGGACTTTGTTTAAGGAAAGGAACAGAACAAAGGAATTGGCATGAACTCTTCGGGCAAGCTACGCATTTGTTGTCCTTTTCGTTCCTGGATCTAGTGAACGGTCTCGTGCTCGCTCTTAAATGGGCCATTCCTACTGTGTCTCCTTCTCTGCTGTTGTACAGTGCAAAAAGATTCTCTCTCTCTCTCTCTCTCTCTCTCTCTCTCTCTCTCTCTCTCTCTCTCTCTCTCTCTCTCTCTCATAAATACAGAGATACGCCATTCATGGAAGACATCCTAATTTTTCGTCCCATTGAAAATTCCTGGTGAATTTCTTGTCTTCGTCAGTCGGGATAAATATCCAGTAAAGAAAGACACAGTACAAGGGCTAATTAAACCCACTAATCACCCGATCAGATGGCTCAGAGGGAATTGTTGCCTCGGCCGGAGAAAGAGCACTTTCTATTTTATTTTTCGGTTTTTTTGGTATATTTTAGGAAAGCAATAGGCTAGTGAAAGGCTTCTTTTATAACTCAGGCAGTGTGATATTATATATATATATATATATATATATATATATATATATATATATATATATATATATACTATATATATATATACATATATATATATATATATATGTATAAATATATATATATATATATATATATATATATATATATATATATATACACGTATATATATATATATATATTCATAAAATATATGTATATGTATTTATTTATTTGTACATAACATCACGTTTTATATATTTCGTGATCAAGTTATATATATATATGTATATATATATATATATATTATATATATATATATATATATATATATACATATATATATATACTACATATATATATAGATATATATATTATATATTGAAATAGTCTGTTGTAATTTTATAATGCTACTATTTTTGCCTGTATCGGTACACTAAAACATAACATTGATGACGAGTGAAACCCGTGTTGTAGAAAGGTCCTCATTTTTCGAGCTGCTTCATGAAAACTGTACTTCTTGTGTCCTTGTTCAACTACAGAAATAACCAGTACTCGAAAGATGAGTCGTTTGAAAAAGTTTCATCGCTTTTATTTTGTGAGTGTTTTCTTCCCGATTCTAAACAACTTATTTCGATCTTCCCATAATTGGATAGACAAGCTGACAGTCTTGACATAGTGAGGAAACCATATAAATAGTGGTAAGAGCTGAATATTCTTGAAATTAACATTTGAAAGATTGCTTCTTTGAATATGTGTAATGACGACCATTCCATTCAGAAGTCAATGCAAATTATTTCTATTTCAAGTCCAGGTACTTTTTTCTGTTAATCTCGGCACTCGTGTATTCGTTTGTGGAAGTCGCCAAAAGAATGACAGAAGAAAGTACCAGATTTAAAAAGGAAAAAATGTCGCACTACCCATCCTTGACAAGTGGATCACTGTTTATATCGGGAAAACGTTTACAAAGGACTAAAAGATATTTGCAAGTGAATAGCCCTTCTATTGATATAAAAGATTATATGCCCAAGTCATTTTTGTTTCCGTCACACACAAACATCAAAAGAACGCAGCGGTGTATTGTCCTTCTTTGGACTCTTTTTAGGCCTTTCGTTATTTTCTCTCGTCTTCAAACAACTCGACATAGAAGCAGACCCTTAAAACGCGAACGCTCAATAAACGCTCCGAATTCAAAAGGAAACAGTTTTTGAACGGAGGCGTTGCGAGGCGTCATCAGGATTGTGATTAAGCCATAGGATGTGTACCGTAGGAGTGAATGAATGAACGAGTCATTAATGAGTGAATAACAGTACAAGGTGGGAGTCAGTAGATGGATGAATATGAAGTGCGTCAGTAAATAAGAAATTAATAGATATTTACGTAAATACTCCTCTCTCTCTCTCTCTCTCTCTCTCTCCATCTTTACGTAAGAATACCTTCCAAAGATCATCAATATCCTCAGAGTAAACACTCAAGTGTAAATTTACCTTCCTTCGAACATGCTATATAAGGGTACTATTAGCATAACTGCCACATCGTGGATGAGTGCAATATACAGTGTGCAAATGATATCGTGCTTATAACATATGGAGTCCTTAATATTGCTCTCCCTTTTATCTTTTAAGATTGCTTCAAGAAAGAAGTGCACTGATACATTGAAACTTATTGTTATCATCATTATTGGTTGCAGGTCCACAATAATATAGCTGTGTGAGAGGTGATGGTTCTTTATAATTATCAATAGCTTTCGAACCCCGTACTTGGTTCATCCTCAGTCAAGTGACTTGGAAAATTCGTCGAAGTAAACTTCTGAGCAGGACAAGTAAGAGTCAGTAGTAATGCAATCCCCAAACAAAGAACGCAAATGAAGGAAGCGCTCAGTAGCCCAACTAGATGATTCCGTTGTTAATGTTCGTATTTCCGTTCGCAATTCTGCTTGAACGTCTTGTGGGCTGTGGTGATGCTACATGGTGCCCCCTTGTGGCTCGGCTGCAAGGTTGCTAGACGTAAGGTCCCTTGTGCTGTATCTTGTGTGAGGGAGGAGAGCAGAGGAGGGGACAGCAACAGGCAGAGGAAAAACAGAGCTTATCTTAAAATTAAAATGTTTTAACAAAGTTTGTAAGAATTTAAAAACTGACTAATGGGTCTTCGCCAACGAACGACTTGTTACCGTAAAAAGCTTCTCTTAAGTTTATGGCGGCGCCTTCCACCAGTCCTCTAGTGTGGGCATTGTTATTTTTAAAAATTTGCTAGCTCCATCCCAATACGGTCTATGGTTGTTGTTGAAGGCATGGGAGACTATGGCATTGTTTTTGTGCACTTGATGCATATGCGTGTTTGTGTTCCCCTAATCGGGTCGGTAGTCCTCTTCCACTTTCCCCAAAATATTTTCCTTACAATATTGGCAGGGGATTTCGTACACTCCCGGAAAATGGTGCCCTTTATCATTATAGTAGTGATGATAAAGAAAACCAACGTGATATACAGAAATAGGTATTTTGTTGGTCATTAGGAGCGTTTTTGTCTCGTATTGAATAAGGCAGTTTGCGATACGTTACGATGTTTTACTCGGGTGAATCCTTATTATTCAAATCGTGCGGGCATTCATACAAAACAAGTCAAATAGACCATAAAGTAGTTGAGGAAACTTCCGTAGACCGTATTGTGCTTATTTGATAACAAGGAAAGTAACTTAGAGTTCTGAAAGAGAAATTGGATACAGTAGACCTAACATAAAATGACATAACAGAGAATGAAAATATGCAATTCACAAGAAGGATATGGAATTCTTTAACTTAATTGGATGTCTATTTGACATCGCCGCAATTGCTTGGCGCTCGGTGACGAGTGATTGTGTCGCGGATGTTTGTCGGTAAATTCTATTGGCCTTGAGTGAATCAAGCCGTATTTTTCCTTTCCCAAAGGAAACGAGAACTTGCTCTTGCCGTTTCCTTAAAGGAGATGCTAAATTGACTCTGTCGTTTTTGTAACAAGAAGGAGAGTAATCCCAGAAATAGTCGGCGAAGAATTCGCGAAAACCCGACTTGGTTGCGAAAGACGATAGATGGAAATAGCTGCGCAGATGAGATAACCGTGACATTTGCCCAAATATTCAGTGAAGGTGGTGGTGGTGGTTGTCCGAATGCCTCCCACGTCTCGATTTGAAATTGTTATGAGATGTCATCATCACCAGGTTGTTGTCATAGCCAGGCATAGTGGGTAACAGAGCGAAGCCAGTTATCGCCAAAGCGAGACCGAAATAGGATGGATATTAGCGAAAAGTGAGAACAAATGGAAGTCATGCGCAGGTCAGAGGAAAACATCAGAGCAGAACGGTTTAGATTTCGTGATAACCTCTTTACGCGCCGTCTATTCACTGATGTATTTATAACAGATTTTCAATTCATAATGATTTCTAAAAATTGTCTTATGAATGCTTCCGAAAGATTTCTTTCATTCAAAGAGATTTTTAAAAATATTTCATTCGTAATGACTTTTAAAAGTGGTCTCGCATTTATAATACCTTTTAAAGAATGCCTGTTATTTAGATGTATTTTTAAAAGGTAACAGCGCACATTTTATTTTGACCTCGGCTTAGGTCACCTATGAAAAAGAAGGTGGCGGGGGCAGTATGCTTCTTGAAATGGTATCGATTTCTCTCCCTGACGCCGCATTCCCTGTGTCCTCTAACCTTCCCATTTGCAGAGGTCTGTTATAGCCCTCATTTGGGCGTAGTCCCAGGTCTTGTTCTCGAGGGCTGTGATTGAGAAGGACATCTTTGAAAAATGTAGGCGTTGTCCTTCATTGCTCTCTCTCTCTCTCTCTCTCTCTCTCATTTTTCTCGGTTTCCTCTTCATTACTCTTCGTCGTTAGTTTGTTCGACTTCCACCTCTTTTTCTCTTCCTCCGTATTCACACCTTTGCCTCCTTTTCCTCATTTTCATCTCTATGTTCATGTTATTTTTCCTGCTCTTCCTCTTCCACTGTTTTCTGGCTACCCCTGCTCCTCCACTTTTTCTGCTTTGTATACTTGTTGAATTTATCTCCTTTTTTCCTCCTCTCCGTCTTCGTTGTGCTCGTTTGATCCTGTTCCATATTTTCAACACCTTTATCCCTTTTCCTCTTCCTCTCTTCCTCGTTTTCATCTGCTGTTCTCCTTCCATGTAAGAACCCGAAACCGTTTTGCATCGTCAACTCAGGTGGCAGGATGGTCAGTCATCCCAGTAAACTTGAGAGATATTAGGCACATTTTGAAGACTAAAAATGAATGGCTGTCAATCAAGAGAGAAAGAGAATAGGTCTCTTGCAGTTATCATATCTTTCGATTTTCAAGAATAGGCCGCCACTAACGTTCAGTTATACCTGAGCAGTTATGCCTGCATTTTGCCTACGAAGTCGGCCGGTGGAGGCAAAACTGAACCTACTAACGTTCATGCTACAGTCGGCCTGCGGAGGCAAAACTGAACGTTAGTGGGTTTAGTTTTAACTGTGCAGGTGTAACTGAGCGCTAATGGCGGCCTAAATCGTCACTGGACGGCACTGTTCACTGACCGCTTCTTTCTTTGGAATTTTCGCCAGCTTCTGTTTTCCCAGACTCTTTCAACCTGTCTTCCATTTTTAGAGGCAGAAAACTACGTATCTTCCTTCGTAGTGAAGAGCCCCAACCATCTTCCTTCCCGTTTCATTCCGTTTTCTGGCCTGAGCTTTAAAATATGTGATATGAAATTGAAGTACTGATGGAGAGAAAAAGTTTGTCATCTGCCTTGGGTTTTTTACTTATGATTGGTAGAAAACCAGTCGAATGTTTAATTTCATTGGTCGGATGGATATTGCTACTTTACATATATATACTGATCATGCAAAAATGTCTTATTTTAGTATGTCAGTTTTACAGACGCCACCGTTAATGTTAAGTGGAAGTTATTGGCTCGAAATTTGATGCCTATGTGCGTGCGTGTGTATTTATGTATGTGTGTGTGTGTGAGAGAGAGAGAGAGAGAGCGGACTGCATATCAAAAAAACTGATAACCGTTGCTTGAAACAATGTTTCTGTATTCAGTTGGAGACAGGATTAAGTCTCCGGAGAAATCAGCTCTGAGTTGATAGTTTGTTATTCATGACATCCTTTTGTAATTTTTACACGCTCAGTGGCCTTATATAATATGTATTCATGGCAAGAGAACATTTAATCACTGATGAGTGGCCTCTTGAAAGGTAGGTTATTATTGGCCTGCCGGAAGTGAATAGCGTCAGTAAAAATAGAAGCTACTGAAAAATCAGGATTCCGAGAGTGGCCAAGAATAGAGGATTCTCCTGAAAGAAATCTTAATCTGGGATTACCTCCAGAGTGTGTAGGAGATTAATTCCTCATAAGGGACCGAACTTGGAAGATCAAACGTGGTTCCTCTGAGACTAAAATCCATTCTTTTCATTTCGTACCTCGTATGATTTCCAATGGAAAAAAAATAGGATGGTTTGGCTTTGTAAATGACCGGGAATTGACCCTAAAAATTAGTTTTCTGCAAGTTTTTAATCCTCATGAAAGTAGTAGTGGCAATTCACCTCTTATATATCTTTTGTATCCGTGGAATAGAATTCCAGGAAGTGTTCTGAACGAAGAGGCTCTCGAGGTTAAGGGAATATGATGTTTTTCATCGTCATTTCTTTACTTTATTCAAGGTGTTTTTTTTTCTTACACGGGTTTTATTTTTAGATATTTATTATCCTTCACTATATTTGCTGTGCTGTACTTCTCATTTCTTGTTTGGGCTTCTAATTCATAGGCAGTAATGGCACTTTTGCCATGCATCTAAGAATGTATACCGTACACAGTAAACGTAATGATGTTACAATTGTGAGCTTGATAGGTTAGTAGAATTGTAAGGGGAACTAAGCTTTAGAAAAGCGAAATTAAATTTTTTCTCAAGATGTCACCTGTTAAATTATATGATTAATTTTTACTGACATAAAAAAAATACCATTTAGAATTCAGTGTTGTAGTGTGAGATACTTGAAGAACATTAGTATTCATTTTAGTTATATCGTGTAACATTTTACGTTCGATTTGCTTGAGTAACGCATGCTGACAGAATAAAGCGTACAATATAATAATCATAATAGGATACAACTATTTGTGTGGGCATAATAGGAGGAGAGGATAAGACCCTGTGGTAGGGGTGCAAGAACACTACCACCGTAGGTCCTGCGTGTCGTAAAAGGCGGCTAACAAGACTGCTGCTGCCTTGCAGTCTTACTTTTTACGAAAAGGCTAGGACCACCGCCAATAACTGTGGAAACTGCTACCTTGTAGGTGAACTTTTTAGTCAAAGGCGAGGCCCACCGCTAATAAATGGTTGATGACAGCAAGGGCATGTGGTCGTAGAAACTCCTTTGCCAAACAATAGACTATGCCTCATGATGCCTTTGAATATAAAGCAGTGGAGAAGGCGCCTCAGGCAACCGACCCCTTAATGTAGGGATAACGGTGGGAGAAAAGAATAGAAGGAGAGGATGTAAAACACCAAGAGATGAGCGATACGATCAGGAAAGAATATATGCAGTGACGTAAGGTGATACTCAAGTCAACTTAACGCCGGAAACATGATAAAAGCCATAAACACATGGGCAGTACCAGTAATCAGATACAGGGCGGGAGCAGTGGAGTGGGCGAAGGCGGAACGCTGCAGCATAGACCAGAAAACTAAGAAATGCAAGACAATCCACAAAGCACTATTTTCAAGAGCAAATGTAGACAGACTATACATGACACGAAAGGAAGGCGGGAGAGGTCTACTAAACATAGAGGACTTCGTCAGCATTGAGAGCAGAGCACTGAGGCAATACCAGGAACCAGTGAAGACAAGTAGCTAAGGAGTGTGTGAGAAGGACTGGTAAAAATAGATGAAGACCTAGAAATATGCTGAGACGTGTGAATAAAGAACAGCAAGAGGAATGACACAGCGAACCAATGCACGGACAGTACATGAGACAGAATAAAAAAAAATGGCCAGCAACAAATCATGGCAGTGGCTACAGAGGGGAGAACTCCGGAAGGAATGCTAACAGCGGCACGAGATCAGGCCCTAAGAATCAGATATGTCCATAGAACAATGCATGGAAATAACATCTCACCCATATGCAGGACTTGCAATATGAAAGACGAGACCATAAACCACATAGCAAGCGAATGTTTGGTACTTGCACAGAACCAGTACAAAAAGAGGCATAATTCATTTGCAAAAACCATCCACTAAAGCCTGTGGAAGAAACACCAGCTAGCTTGCAGTAATAAATTGTATGAACACCAACCTGAGCCAGAGGGAGTGATAGAAAACGATCAGGCAAAGATCCTCTGGGACTATGGTATCAGAACAGATAGGGTGATACGTGCCGTTAGACTAGACTTGAAGCCGATTGGCAAAATCAAGAAGAAAGAATCACTCATTGATGTCACAGAACCATGGAACACCAGAGTAGATGAGAAAGAAAGAGAAAAAAATCTATAAGTATCAAGGCCTGAAAATAGAAATAAGAAGGATATGGGATATACCAGCAGATATTGTACCCATAATCATAAGAACATAAACCATGATCCCAAGACCCTGAAAAACTAGATGCCGAAGTAGCTCCAGTACTCATGCAGAAGAGCGTGGTATTTAAAACAGGACACGCATAGTGAGAAAAATGATAGACTCCTAAGGAGGCAAGATGCAACCCGGAACCCCACTTTATGAATACCACCCAGTAAAATAGGTTGATTGAGATAGACAAAACAAAATAATAATAATTCTTTATTTCCAGTACTCTTAATATCGGATTATACTACAACAGTTTCGCTTTGTAAACTGGTCATTAGCAGTACATATTTTTAAAACACCATTCAAATAACATTTCCAAGGTTGTATACTGTTCTGGATATTAAAGGCACAGACGCGGAAAGGGATGAGATAATGCACTAGTCCTAATGATGGGTTTTTCTCTTAACAAAAAATACATGTCAGAGGATAAGAAATGTATATACCCAATTACCAAGTTAGAGGGGCCAAAAAGTTCCGTTGTCCTTGCCCAGAAATTTGGAAGATTACAGACTCCTCTGCTGACCTGAACTTGCAAGATGTTTTAGATCACACAACTAACAGAAGTTTGAGATTGTATACAATGAGCCAAGCAATGTTCCTGCATTTACAAAGGGTATTTTTATACCAAAGATAAGATTTGAGGGCTCAAGGGGTCAACGAATTTACAAGCAAAAGACTTTATTAAATGAAAGATTTGACCAGTGAAGTTGGCATTTTTAACGTACATTGTTCCTCGGAAATTAGAGATAACCTGCCCTCTGCCCTGAAAGGAATCCAAAATTATGATTTGGGAGAATCCTGCTCTATCATAAAGGAAAATATTGATATTTTGTTGTTTTATCGATTCCAGTAAGAAATGCCTAAAGCCTACAGTAGTTGCTAAAGAATACAATGTATCCCAGGAACTATCTGTTACTTTTTTGAATGGCAAAGTTTTAACTCCTTTATCAACTTTAGCATCATCATTTCAGTGCTGTTGCAGTTTGTGGAGCAAGTCACAGATGTATGAATGACATTAATCTGATTATGAATTGAATGATCTTTAAAGATAACCTCAAGTATGGCCTTTCAACCTTACTCGCATGGATCAGATGTACGGGATGCCTCCTGCTTATAGCTTATCGAATTCTATTAAGAAGTGGCAAGTGAGGTCCCAAGAAGGAAAAAAGCCTTGTGCAGAACCAAAAGGCAACTGGAAAATGAGCGCCTCAGTGGCGTGGTTGGTATGGTGTTGACGTGCCACCCTGGTGGCCTCCAGTTCGATTCTCGAGCATTCCATTGAGGAGTGAGAGATGCGCATTTCTGGTGATAGAAGTTCACTCTCGACGTGGTTCGAAAGTCACGTAAAGCCGTTGGTCCCGTTGCCGATTAACCACTGGTTCCATGCAACGTAAAAACACCATACAAACAAACAACTGGAAAATGGAGTTGGTCTTGTTGTTGATGTGCCTAAGCCAGGAGTCTTTGGATCCTCAGATGGTAGGTAATACTGAAAGAAATTTTTATTTTAATGCAGATGAGTCCTCTAGAATGACAGGTATAGATATAACGAATAGAACGACCTCATACAGTCCTTGCTGTCCTTCCTTCTGGGAAGGAGACTGAACCAAACGGATTTAGGAAATATATCCTAGAAAACAGCAGAGCAATACGTAAAGGATTATAGTTGGTATTATATGCCTCACTGCAGAGGATTTTAAGTCATGGAGCCGATGTTATTCGACAAATCAACATAACCTGCTGGATCACTTTCCGAGGAGGCCCAAGAGGGTCGACATAAAGAATTTAGAAGGTACCCCGTAGAGTTCAGCCATAAATCATCAAGCAAGAACAGAAATCAGTAAAGATATGAGGACAAGACTGCCGTGTTCTTCAGATCCTTACATACGTTCCTTGAGAAACAAGACATAGAGGAAGATATGAACTCTTTCTGATGATGCCTAATATTGTTAGAGAGAAAAAGTTCATGAGCTTATTTTGTCATCTAGGTTCTTGATAAGGTGCAATGACTACTCAAAAAATCATATTTGACCCTACTTCCCAGGATTATTCTAGATATCGGATTTGGTTAAAATGGTTCAACTATGATGGGGGCAGGGGCTGATCCACCCTCACCCACCACAAGGGAGCCATGTAAGCAATACAATCTGATATAATTTTCGTCAGAATTCACCCACCCATAACTTTATGCATAATACCACTAATGGACATAATGCAGATGGAAAGACAGGCAGACAGACATGCATGTAAAGACAAAACAAGCTCTTTGTTGGAGATAATTAAGAAGTCATTTTAACAAAACAATATTTTTTAAAATAACAAACTAAGTGGGGAATTATATTTGTCCCAAAAATAACTATTTCGTCCCACTGTACATTGGTGCAAGTCTGGCATGCTTGTCAACTGTCTCTTCTGCATTGATCATTTCAGGAATTTTTGTAAATTATATTCTATAAGGAAACTAGGATTGCCCAGGAGCTTAGATTTTATAATGAGTTACCTCACACTTAAGACCTTAGTCCCATCGAACTTGACAAACTCGTATTCAAATCGGGCTGAGAATTCAAAAGCCACAGATGTTGACCACAG
>NC_087216.1:34945657-34948157 GCF_015104395.2 Macrobrachium nipponense
AAGCTGTAGACCCCGTTGCTAGATAACCAATTGGTTCCTAGCTAATCCTTCGGGCCAGTCCTAGGAGAGCTGTTAATCAGGTCAGTGGTCTGGTAAAATAAAGATATACTTAAGTTATCCCGATATGATGAGAATCACGCATGAAACAGCTACCTGGTTTTGGCTGCGGATCATGAACTTCCATAGTTTATGAAGTGTAGCTACATAAGTGACTTTATCTGCTTTGACAAGAAGCGCACACGAAAAGGAAGATTATTATCGTTACCCTTGAGGACAACTGGAAAAAATAAGAAGATAAAATTTAGTATAAATAAAAGCTTTAATGGCAAAAACAATTGGAGAAAAACAATCACTAACCAGTATATTTTGTGCTTTAGCACTGGCCCAGTATGAAATACCATTAAACTTTATAATGATGTATTTCACGTTATCAATAGATACTTTTTAACCTTTTCTACACAATTTAAAATTCATACGAGAGGGTATGTTGTAGGTCAAGTTAAACGTGCAATGGCCTGTTCTAGGCTAACTGAAATAGTCTACTTTGGTACACCATTGCACACACTACAAAGAGTACCAGGATCTTAGGATTCCTCATTCACACTAATTATATATATATATATATATATATATATATATATATATATATATATATATATATATATATATATACTCGTATATATGTGCGTGTGTGAGTATGAGTGAGAGTTTGCATCTGATAAGTAATAACCTTATGCTACACTAGGGATATTCTTCTGTGGGATTATTTTTAGGGTTTTTCATAATGCAAAGGCTACTCCACACAAAAAAAAGAAATAAATAACAGTAATAAAACAGTAAAATGCTCTTTCTCGAAGTGGAGTATACCTCGGTTTCCCAAGTCCTGTTGCGGTAACCCAACCATATATGTGTGTCTGCGTGTGTGTGATGAATATGAATATAATATATATTATATATATATATATATATATATATATATATATATATATGTGTGTGTGTGTGTATGTGTGTGTGTACTATGTATATATGTACATATACGCTACTCATTCCTTTGTGCGTATTCTCCCTTCTTGGAATTGCATTAGGAAATTACAGATGGCCGAGTTGTAATTAGCTTTGGGAAATTGAAATGTCCTCCACTCAGAGGAATGCGCCTTATTCTGTTATATCCGATAACAACACAGAGAAATATTTGTCTTATGTCGCACTGGTAATATGTTTTTTTTTTCTTCTCAGCCTCGAATTTATGACATAAATTAGAGCACTTTTTCTTCCTGGAGGAGTTGGAGAACGTCGTCACATTTAGTGCCTTAGTCGTTGTCTGCGGTTTGAAAGATTTTAAAAACCTTACCGTTTCGAATTAAAAACTGTATCGTTGAGTGTTATCTGACAGTTTAGTATTCATTGTGCCTTGAACAATAAGGGCTCTTTGGGTATTGTGGGATGGTTCGGTCGTGTAAAGAGAATGGAGAAAGATAGATTGATAAAAAAAATGGCTTAGGATGAGAGGGAGATCTAGAGTGCGCTATTAAATGGTGTGAAAGAGATACTGAACTAGTTTAGGGCCTCATTATCCTAGGCAACAGAATATGTGCAAAGATAAGATGACGTTGTTGGCGTATGCTTCGGTTAAGGTTGAATTTTGTTCCAACCATAGGTTTCATTTGTAATTCGTCACCAATTAATTATTTTTTGTCTCTGGAATCACCAACTTTTAATGGCAGCCGATTTAAAAAAAAATTATATTATTTATAAGTACGTATACGTACAAACTCATTCACACAGGCATATGTATACAGTGTATATTTATGTAAACGTGTCCAATCCGCCCAAACGTGTCCAATTGATGCCAGTCTGCGCTCAATCGTGTCCACTCGTCACCTTACGCCCAAACGTGCCCAATTCACGCTAGCCTATTTTTACGTCATAATACGCCCTAACGTGTCCATCTCAGATCCTAGCAAGACAATGACTACTTTTTAATTCAATACACTGCTTCTAAAAATGCCCACACGTCTAGTATTCTACAATAAATGTGTTTTTTAATTCAACGCATTGTCCCTAAAAATGCTAGCGGGTACCGGAGTCTGGTTCAGACTTCTTTTAATTGGGAAACAGGAATCAGAAAAAGGGCTTTATTGGGGTTGATGTTACTCTATTTTTTGTTTTTGTCTCTTTGGGAATGTATGTTTTTAAGTTGTTTTCGTTGTTTTTCCCATTTTCATCATGTTGTTGTGGGTCAATCCTTTCCTTCACGATTCTTGAATACCCCAACGTATTTCCAAAATGTGCCGTCTAGCGCCGTAGGCTGTGTCATTGGGTTAGAGTTATTGCAGGTTTAGGGCTAGAGATCATTTAACAGTGATTAGCATAATCGTACAGAAAATTATTAACATATTTAAACTGTGTGCCATCTAGTGCCGTAGACTGAGTCAAATACACCAGCTACCGCCGTAGGCTATATCAAATGTGATATAGCCTACGGCTATATCACAGAAAG
>NC_087216.1:34950657-34955498 GCF_015104395.2 Macrobrachium nipponense
TCACGGTAGAAAGGTAAGTGAAAAAGTGAGGACTTAGGACAAGTACTTTCGTAGTGTATTCTACGTTTTCAATTTCACACTGAATATATAGAAGTTGACAGATCTTTACATACAGAAACAGAAAAGGGGACGGGGTTACAGTTTGTTAATCTGAGTGGCGTGTTCTTTAAGCAAAAGAGACAGGGAGAGAGGATCAAGGGACAATCCAGGATGGAGATTTAAATTCCTTGTTGACGTGACTTCAGTAAAAATAGATTCTAACAGATCTCTTTTACGGTGATCTTTGCAACTTCTATTATATTCAGTGTGAACTTGAAATGTTGAATAAACTACGAAAGTACTTCATCCAAGTCCCCAGTTTTTCACTCACCACTCTACCGTGGATTTAAGGATATTACCAAGTACGTGTTCCTTCGTGAGCGTGCTACATTGAACATGTATATATATATATATATATATATATATATATATATATATATATATATATATATATATATATATATATATATATATCTATATATATATACATATATATATATATATAACACATATCCACAGGTGAAAAATATATTCCACTTGTGGATATGTATGATGAATGAGTCACGTGTAAAGTGATTAAAAATCATATATATATATATATATAATATATATATATATATATATTATCTTATTATACATATATATACATATATATATATATATATATATATATATATATATATATATATGTGTGTGTGTGTGTGTGTGCGTGTGTGTGTGTAGTATATGTGTATAATGACACGCATTGCATCCTTTGAACTTGTTTTTCTTTATCAGCGAAACAAGGATGGTCTGCAACTAAACCATTTCTCATCCTCTCTGGCGCCAGCTGCCTTCACCACTGACCCATATAAAGCAAACAGGGTGAAGGGACCTTTGGCCAGAGTGAAGGGTCGGTATGTAACGCTCCTCTTTAAATTACCGTCCATTTTGATGATATGAATACAAGATAGGAGATATTTCCGATAATGCTAATTCGTCATTTATGTCGCGTTAAGTTCAACTACTTTCTATGGTTTGGAAATTCCAGTACTCCGTGGCGTAACTAGTGTTTAGTGGCGGCGGGGCGGACACTGAAAGTGCCGCCCCATTCCTGAGCTAGAAAGCACTAAAGTAGTGAAAATTAAAGGCGCATTTTAAGCCTTAACTTCTCGATGAGTTATTTTCATTTCATAGAAACTAAAACAAAAACAACAGCAGGTTAACAACGGAATCCTACGAGCTCTGTTAGAAGCGAATTCGCTACAACATCATCAAAAGTCCAGTTGTGCTACACCAGACCTGCTCAAAAGATGCCAGAGTGCCACCCCCCCCACCCCCCCCGCCCCCACTTATTTACGTCACTGCCAATGAGAATGGAAGTTTGCGCTTGTTAGTAAACCCCTCTTGCAAGGAAACTCCAAAGAGAAGAAAGTCAAAAATGGGAGCGTCAGATCCGCCTTGGAAAGTCAAAAAGAGAACAGAGTTTAACTGTATCAAAGAATCAAACGTTTCGAAAGTAAAATATAACTTTCTTGTTTATAATTATGCAGCCTTTTCCACCAAATAATTAAACCACTCTATGAGTAACTTTCTTTAAAAAACAAAATTCCTTTAAATTTTCAACAAATCTTTAAAGATTATTATTTTTTCACAAATTTCATCCTTTACAATTTCAACAAATCTTTAAAAATTATTACTTTTAACAGATCTCATCCTTTAAATTTTCAACAAATCTTTAAAAATGATTATTTTTAACAAATCTCATCCTTTAAATTTTCAAGAAATCTTTAAAAATTATAATTTTTAACAAATCTCATGTTGATTATGTGCGCTGTACATATGTAAATCATATTTTATGTATTCGTTCAAAACACTGTGCCTAACTAGAGCCTTTGAGTGGGGGTGAGACAAAGAGAGAGCGAAGGGCAGCTAGAGTGAGAGGTTCCCTCAAGCGAAAGACAAGTTAAATTGGGCCCTCTAAATTGATTACACTCATTCAGGGTAAAAGTTTATCTGGATCATTCTTTTTGTATAAAACTAGAACTCATAATAACTGAAACTCTTTTTTATTAAACAAGCAGTCATGGAAAACAGTTTTTATTAACTGTCAGGCTATGTCCTTTCGGTGATGGTCAGACTCCGCCTAATATTGAATTGAATTGAACATAGAATTTAGGCTAAAGGCCAAGGGCTTGGACCTGTGAGGTCATTCAGCGCTGAAACGAAAATTGACAGTAAGAGTTTTGAAAGGTGTAACAGGAGGAAAACCTCGCAGTTACACCATGCATCAATTGGTAGAAGAGGGTGGAAAGTAAGATGAAAGAAAGAGAATACGAAAAGAGGTATAGTAAAAGGAACGAAAGGAGTTGCAGCTACAGGTCAGAGGCATACTGGTAAGAACCTTAAGTAATGCCTGCAGTGCACCGCATGAGGTGCACTGACGGCACTACCACGCTACGGGGGACTGACTGCAAAATAAAAGCACAATGCTGGTGAACGCTAAGTTAGAACATGCTCCCTGCTTACACTCAGGGAGTCTTCTCTCAGCTAAGTTGCGATGCAACAGCACTCGCCTCTCAGTCGGTTTGATAATAACTTAGTATAGTTTAACAGTGTAGATTTCGGAGAGGGAAGTCGTAAAAAATTACCTAAGTCACCAGCAATGGACTTCATCTAATATCTTATATAGTATGTACATATATATATATATATATATATACTATAATATATATTATATATATTATATATATATGTATATATGTATATATATATATGTATGTAGTACATATATATGTTTATGTGTGTAAATATGTGTGTGTTTGTGAGTGAGGTCCACAATGAAATACACTTTATAAAATTCCTAGTGTATAAAAAATAGGTATGCAAAAAAATTTAGACCTCTTTTTACAAAGTACTGTTGTGGACTTGTTCACTAATATGGAGTGTTAGTGAACAAGACAGCTCAGGAAACGACTGTTTTATTACAAAACCTAAAATTCTGTCTCCCGATAGAGCCAACGAGGTAATCTTGTTCTAGAGTAGTACTTTGATTTTTTAAAGACTTTAAAAGACTTGAACCATTATTAAATTAAACCCCTTCAGTACATCATCTGGTAGTTCTGTCAAAGCATTTATGTCTTCTAGCTTTACAATTTTTAAAATCCATTGCATTATTTTTTCCCAGGCGTTGCGAACTATAGAGCTGTAATATTTCTTTCCCGATTTACCTCATGGAAATATAAGTCCATTTTTACGTTTAACAAAAGACCGACCACTTTCACCGATATAGCAGAAATGACGATCCATGCAACCAACAGCATTAACAACCAATATATTCAGACAATTTTCCAGGCTTGCTTTCGATGATTTTTCTCCCTGTAGTATTTATGGTACTGGAATACAATATTGTACCCGTGTATACATATATATATATATATATATATATATATATATATATTTATATATATATATATATCTGTGTGTTATGTGTGTGTGTATATATATATATATATATATACATATATATATATATATATATATCATATATAAATATATTATATAATATATATATATATATATATATATATATATATCGTATATATATCATACTATATATACACATATAACACACAGATATATATATATAGATATATATATATAGATCTGGTGTGTGTATGCGTATCTATATATATATATATATATATATACAATAGATATATATAATATATATATATATATATATGAATATACCGTATATATATATATATATATATATATATATACTATCTCTATATAAGAATATATTATATATTATATATATCTATATAGATATATATATATATATACATATGTATTATATATATATATATATATATATATATATATATCTATATATCTGTATATATACACATATAACTAGCTATATATATATATATATATATATATATATATATATATATATCTGTGTTGTTTTTTTGCGTATCTATATATAGATATATCATATATATATAGATATATATATATATAGATATATATATATATATATATATATCTAATATGTATATATATATATGTATATCTCGTATATATATATATATATATTATATATATATCTATATATACATATATCTATATATCTATAAATACACATAATAACACACATATATATATATATATATATAGTATATATATATATATATATATATATATGTATATATATATATATATATATATATATAGATATAAGACCAAGCATTGGAAGAAAAGGAAGGCCGCTTCCTCCCATTCTTATTTCCCCCCTCGACGAGCGATGACATAAAAAGCCCGAAGTGGATGGCCAACCTAAAAGATATGTCGGCCTCCAAAATTTTTCAAGTCGCAGATCATTTTCAAAAGAAAGGGATTCCAGTGTGAATGAAGAAAACGATCCTGGAGGGGAGGGTGGGAGAAGAGAGAGAGAGAGAGAGAGAGAAGAGAGAGAGAAGAGAGAGAGAGAGAGAGAGAGAGAGAGAGAGAGAGAGAAGGTATATAGGGACGCCAAGTTGGCGCTCCGACAAAACGGGAAAATTTTTCTTCCTATGAATAGAGGGATTTAGAAAGATTCGATAAGCAGGATTTTTTTCATTCAAACTTTGAATCTTTATTTGTTTTGATATTATTTCATTGGTAAGTGCTGATTAACACCAGATCTTATCTAACTTGCCACACACACATATATACATGTGTATGTCGGAAAGAAAAAAGCAAAGAGGTCAATAAGCGTCATGTTTGCGAGGATTTCTATCGTTCATAAACGATCACATTTCGTATTGAAGATGGAA
>NC_087216.1:34955998-34970998 GCF_015104395.2 Macrobrachium nipponense
TTGAAAATTCCTGGTGAATTCTTGTCTTCGTCAGTCGGGATAAATATCCAGTAAAGAAAGACACAGTACAAGGGCTAATTAAACCCACTAATCACCCGATCAGATGGCTCAGAGGGAATTGTTGCCTCGGCGGAGAAAGAGACACTTCTATTTTATTTTCGGTTTTTTTCGTATATTTTAGGAAAGCAATAGGCTAGTGAAAGCTTCTTTTTGTAACTCAGCCAGTGTGATATTATATATATATATATATATACATATATATATATATATATAAATATATATATATCATATATCTACATATATATATCATATATATATAATATATATATATATATATAATATATATATATGTATAAAATATATATATATATATATATATATATATATATATACGTATCTATATATCTATATATTCATATATGATAGTATTTATTTATTTGTACATAACATCACGTTTTATATATTTCGTGATCAATTATGATTATATATATGTATATATATATATATAATATATATATATATATATATATATATATATATCTATATATCATATATATATACATACTATATATATATATTCATATATATATATGATATATATATTATATGATTGAAATAGTCTGTTGTAATTTATAATGCTACTATTTTTGCCTGTATCGGTACACTAAAACATAACATTGATGACGAGTGAAACCCGTGTTGTAGAAAGGTCCTCATTTTTCGAGCTGCTTCATGAAAACTGTACTCTTGTGTCCTTGTTCAACTACAGAAATAACCAGTACTCGAAAGATGAGTCGTTTGAAAAAGTTTCATCGTCTTTTATTTTGTGAGTAGTTTTCTTCCCGATTCTAAACAACATTATTCGATCTCCATAATGGATAGACAAGCTGACAGTCTTGACATAGTGAGGAAACCATATAAATAGTGTAAGAGCTGAATATTTCTGAAATTAACATTGAAAGATTGCTTCTTTGAATATGTGTAATGACGACCATTCCATTCAGAAGTCAATGCAAATTATTTCTATTTCAAGTCCAGGTACTTTTTTCTGTTAATCTCGGCACTCGTGTATTCGTTTGTGGAAGTCGCCAAAAGAATGACAGAAGAAAGTACCAGATTTAAAAGGAAAAAATGTCGCACTAACCCATCGTTGACAAGTGGATCACTGTTATATCGGGAAAACGTTTACAAGGACTAAAAGATATTTGCAAGTGAATAGCCCTTCTATTGATATAAAAGATTATATGCCCAAGTATTTTTGTTTCCGTCACACAAACATCAAAAGAACGCAGCGGTGTATTGTCCTTCTTTGGACTCTTTTTAGGCCTTTCGTTATTTTTCTCTCGTCTTCAAACAACTCGACATAGAAGCAGCAGACCCTTAAAACGCGAAACACGCTCAATAAACGCTCCGAATTCAAAAGGAAAACAGTTTTTGAACAGGAGGCGTTGCGAGGCGTCATCAGGATTGTGATTAAGCCATAGGATGTGTACCGTAGGAGTGAATGAATGAACGAGTCATTAATGAGTGAATAACAGTACAAGGTGGAGTCAGTAGATGGATGAATATGAAGTGCGTCAGTTAAATAAGAAAATTAATAGATATACGTAAATACTCCACTCTCTCTCTCTCTCTCTCTCTCTCCATCTTTACGTAAGAATACCTCTTCCAAAGATCATCAATATCCTCAGAGTAAACACTCAAGTGTAAATTTACCTTCCTTCGAACATGCTATATAAGGGTACTATAGCATAACTGCCACATCGTGGATGAGTGCAATATACAGTGTGCAAATGATATCGTGCTTATAACATATGGAGTCCTTAATATTGCTCTCCCTTTTATCTTTTAAGATGTTTCAAGGAAGAAGTGCACTGATACATTGAAACTTATTGTTATCATCATTATTGGTTGCAGGTCCATAATATAGCTTGTGTGAGAGGTGATGGTTCTTTATAATATCAATAGCTTTCGAACCCCGTACTTGGTTCATCCTCAGTCAAGTGACTTGGAAAAATTCGTCGAAGTAAACTTCTGAGCAGGACAAGTAAGAGTCAGTAGTAATGCAATCCAGAACGAAGAACGCAGATGAAGGAAGCGCTCAGTAGCCCAACTAGATGATTCCGTTGTTAATGTTCGTATTTCCGTTCGCTATTCTGCTGGAACGTTCTTGTGGGCTGTGATGATGCTACATGGTGCCTTGTGGCTCGGCTGCAAGGTTGCTAGACGTAAGGTCCCTTGTGCTGTATCTTGTGTGAGGGAGGAGAGCAGAGGAGGGGACAGCAACAGGCAGAGGAAAAACAGAGCTTATCTTAAAATTAAAATGTTTTAACAAAGTTTGTAAGAATTTAAAAACTGAGTAATGGGTCTTCGCCAACGAACGACTTGTTACCGTAAAAAGTTTCTTTTAAGTTTATGGCAGCGCCTTCCACCAGTCCTCTAGTGTGGGCATTGTTATTTTTAAAAATTATGCTAGCTCCATCCCAATACGGTGTATGGTTGTTGTTGAAGGCATGGGGGACTATGGCATTGTTTTTGTGCACTTGATGCATATGCGTGTTTGTGTTCCCTTAATCGGGTCGGTAGTCCTCTTCCACTTTCCCCAAAATATTTTTCCTTACAATATTGGCAGGGTATTTCGTACACTCCCGGAAAATGGTGCCCTTTATCATTATAGTAGTGATGATAAAGAAAACCAACGTGATATACAGAAATAGGTATTTTGGTTGTGGCATTAGGAGCGTTTTGGTTTTTGTCTCGTATTGAATAAGGCAGTTTGCGATACGTTACGATGGTTTTACTCGGGTGAATCCTTATTATTCAAATCGTGCGGGCATTCATACAAAACAAGTCAAATAGACCATAAAGTAGTTGAGGAAACTTCCGTAGACCGTATTGTGCTTATTTGATAACAAGGAAAGTAACTTAGAGTTCTGAAAGAGAAATTGGATACAGTAGACCTAACATAAAATGACATAACAGAGAATGAAAATATGCAATTCACAAGAAGGATATGGAATTCTTTAACTTAATTGGATGTCTATTTGACATCGCCGCAATTGCTTGGCGCTCGGTGACGAGTGATTGTGTCGCGGATGTTTGTCGGTAAATTCTATTGGCCTGACTGAATCAAGCCGTATTTTTCCTTTCCCAAAGGAAACGAGAACTTGCTCTTGCCGTTTCCTTAAAGGAGATGCTAAATTGACTCTGTCGTTTTTGTAACAAGAAGGAGAGTAATCCCAGAAATAGTCGGCGAAGAATTCGCGAAAACCCGACTTGGTTGCGAAAGACGATAGATGGAAATAGCTGCGCAGATGAGATAACCGTGACATTTGCCCAAATATTCAGTGAAGGTGGTGGTGGTGGTTGTCCGAATGCCTCCCACGTCTCGATTTGAAATTGTTATGAGATGTCATCATCACCAGGTTGTCATAGACAGGCATAGTGGGTAACAGAGCGAAGCCAGTTATCGCCAAAGCGAGACCGAAATAGGATGGATATTAGCGAAAAGTGAGAACAAATGGAAGTCATGCGCAGGTCAGAGGAAAACATCAGAGCAGAACGGTTTAGATTTCGTGATAACCTCTTTACGCGCCGTCTATTCACTGATGTATTTATAACAGATTTTCAATTCATAATGAATTTCTAAAAATTGTCTTATGAATGCTATCCGAAAGATTTCTTTCATTCAAAGAGATTTTTAAAAATATTCATTCGTAATGACTTTTAGTGGTCTCGCATTTATAATACTTTTTAAAAGAATGCCTGTTATTTAGATGTATTTTAAAAAAGGTAACCAGCGCACATTTTATTTTGACCTCGGGCTTAGGTCACCTATGAAAAAGAAGGTGGCGGGGGCAGTATGCTTCTTGAAATGGTATCGATTTCTCCCTCCCACGACGCCGCATTCCCTGTGTCCTCTAACCTTCCCATTTGCAGAGGTCTGTTATAGCCCTCATTTGGGCCTAGTCCCAGTCTTGTTCTCGAGGGCTGTGATTGAGAAGGGCAATCTTTGAAAAAATGTAGGTTTTGTCCTTCATTTCTCTCTCTCTCTCTCTCTCTCTCATTTTTCTCGGTTTCCTCTTCATTACTCTTCGTCGTTAGTTGTTCGACTTCCACCTCTTTTTTCTCTTCCGCCGTCATTCACACCTTTGCCTCCTTTTCCTCATTTCATCTCTATGTTCATGTTATTTCCGCCTGCTCTTCCTTTCCTTCCACTGTTTTTATTTTCTGGCTACCCCTGCTCCTCCACTTTTTCTGCTTTGTATACTTGTTGAATTATCCCTCCTCCTCTCCGTCTTCGTTGTGCTCGTTGATCCTGTTCCATATTTTCAACACCTTTATCCCTTTTCCTCTTCCTCTCTTCCTCGTTTTCATCTGCTGTTCTCCTTCCATGTAAGAACCCGAAAACCGTTTTGCATCGTCAACTCAGGTGGCAGGATGGTCAGTCATCCCAGTAAACTTGAGAGATATTAGGCACATTTGAAGACCTAAAAATGAATGGCTGTCAATCAAGAGAGAAAGAGAATAGGTCTCTTGCAGTTATCATATCTTTCGATTTTCAAGAATAGGCCGCCACTAACGTTCAGTTATACCTGAGCAGTTATGTATGCCTGCATTTTGCCTACGAAGTCGCCGTGGAGGCAAAACTGAACCTACTAACGTTCATGCTACAGTCGGCCTGCGGAGGCAAAAACTGAACGTTAGTGGGTTGTAGTTTTAACTGTGCAGGTGTAACTGAGCGCCTAATGGCGGCCTAAATCGTCACTGGACGGCACTGTTCACTGACCGCTTCTTTCTTTGGAATTTTCGCCAGCTTCTGTTTTTCCCAGACTCTTTCAACCTGTCTTCATTTTAGAGGTCAGAAAACTACGTATCTTCTTCGTAGTGAAGAGCCCCAACCATCTTCCTTCCCGTTTCATTCCGTTTTCTGGCCTGAGCTTTAAAATATGTGATATGAAATTGAAGTACTGATGGAGAGAAAAAGTTTGTCATCTGCCTTGGGTTTTTCACTTATGATTGGTAGAAAACCAGTCGAATGTTTAAATTTCATTGGTCGGATGGATATTGCTACTTTACATATATATACTGATCATGCAAAAATGTCTTATTTTTAGTATGTCAGTTTTACAGACGCCACCGTTAATGTTAAGTGGAAGTTATTGGCTCGAAATTTGATGCCTATGTGCGTGCGTGTGTATTTATGTATGTGTGTGTGAGAGAGAGAGAGAGAGCGGACTGCATATCAAAAAAACTGATAACCGTTGCTTGAAACAATGTTTCTGTATTCAGTTGGAGACAGGATTAAGTCTCCGGAGAAATCAGCTCTGAGTTGATAGTTTGTTATTCATGACATCCTTTTGTAATTTTTACACGCTCAGTGGCCTTATATAAATATGTATTCATGACAAGAGAACATTTAATCACTGATGAGTGGCCTCTTGGAAGGTAGGTTATTATTGGCCTGCCGGAAGTGAATAGGCGTCAGTAAAAAATAGAAGCTACTGAAAAACTCAGGATTCCGAGAGTGGCCAAGAATAGAGGATTCTCCTGAAAGAAATCTTAATCTGGGATTACCTCCAGAGTGTGTAGGAGATTAATTCCTCATAAGGGACCGAACTTGGAAGATCAAACGTGGTTCCTCTGAGACTAAAAACCATTCTTTTCATTTCGTACCTCGTATGATTTCCAATGGAAAAAAATAGGATTGTTTGGCTTTGTAAATGACCGGGAATTGACCCGAAAGATTAGTTTTCCGCAAGTTTTTAATCCTCATGAAAGTAGTAGTGGCAATTCACCTCTTATATATCTTTTGTATCCGTGGAATAGAATTCAGGAAGTGTTCTGAACGAAGAGGCTCTCGAGGTTAAGGGAATATGATGTTTTTTCATCGTCATTTCTTTACTTTATTCAAGGTGGTTTTTTTTTCTTATACGGGTTTTATTTTTAGATATTTATTATCCTTCACTCTCTTTGCTGTGCTGTACTTCTCATTTCTTGTTTGGGCTTCTAATTCATAGGCAGTAATGGCACTTTTGCCTTGCATCTAAGAATGTATACCGTACACAGTAAACGTAATGATGTTACAATTGTGAGCTTGATAGGTTAGTAGTGTTGTAAGGGGAACTAAGCTTTTGAAAAGCGAAATTAGATTTTTTCTCAAGATTTCACCAGTTAAATTATATGATTACTTTTTGTGGACATAAAAAATGCCATTTAGAAATCAGTGTTGTGGTGTGAGATACTTGAAGAACATTAGTATTCATTTTAGTTATATCGTGTAACATTTTACGTTCGATTTGCATGAGTAACGCGTAATGACAGAATAAAACGTACAATATAATAATCATAATAGGAAACAACGATTTGCATGGGCATAATAGAAGAAGGAGAGGATATGACCCTGCGGTAGAATACTACCACCGTAGGTCCTGCGTGTCGTAAAAGGCGGCTAACAGGGCAGCTGCTGCCTTGCTGTCTTACTTTTTACGAAAAGGCTAGGACCACCGCCAATAACTGTGGAAACTGCTGCCTTGTAGGTGGACTTTTTAGTCAAAGGCGAGGCCCACTGCTAATAAATGGTTGATGACAGCAAGGGCATGCGGTCGTAAAAACTCCTTTGCCAAACAATAGACCATGCCTGATGATGCCTTTCATAAAAAGCAGTGGAGAAGGCCTCTCAGGCAACCGACCCCTTAATGTAGGGATAACGGTGGGAGAAAAGAATAGGAGGAGAGGATGTAAAACACCAAGAGATGAGCAGTGACGTAAGGTGATACTCAAGTCAACTCAACACCGGAAACATGATAAAAGCCATAAACACATGGGCAGTACCAATAATCAGATACAAAGCGGGAGCAGTGGAGTGGACGAAGGCTGAACTCTGCAGCATAGACCAGAAAACTAGGAAATACAAGACAATCCACAAAGCACTACTTGCAAGAGCAAATGCAGACAGACTATACATGACACGAAAGGAAGGAGGGAGAGGTGTACTAAACATACAGGACTGCATCAACATTGAGAGCAGAGCACTGGGGCAGTACCAGGAAACCAGTGAAGACGAATAGCTAAGGAGTGCGTGGGAAGGAATGGTAAAAGTAGATGAAGACCTAGAAATATACAGAGATAGGCTAATGAAAAACAGAACAGAGGAATGGCACAACGAACCAATGCGCGGACAGTACATGAGACAGACTAAAAAAAATGGCCAGCAACGAAACATGGCAGTGGCTACAGAGGGGAGAACTCCAGAAGGAAACAGAAGGAATGATAACAACGGCACGAGATCAGGCCCTAAGAATCAGATATGTCCACAGGACAATGCATAGTAATAACATCTCGCCCATATGCAGGACTTGCAATATGAAAGACGGGACCATAAACCACATAGCAAGCGAATGTCTGGCACTTGCACAGAACCAATACAAAGAGAGGCATAATTCAGTTGCAAAAACCCTCCACTGGAGCCTGTGGAAGAAACACCAGCTAGCTTGCAGAAATAAATTGTATGAACACCAACCTGAGGGAGTGATATAAAACGATCAGGCAAAGATCCTCTGGGACTATGGTATCAGAACAGATATGATGATACGTGCCAATATTTTGCCGATTGGCAAAATTAAGAAGCAAGTGTCACTCATTGATGTCACAGAACTATGGAACACCAGAGTAGATGAGAAAGAAAGAGAAAAAATTTATAACCATCAAGACCTGAAAATAGAAATAAGAAGGATATGGGATATACCAGCAGATATTGTACCCATAATCATAAGAACATAAACCATGATCCCAAGACCCTGAAAACCTAGATGCCGAAGTAGCTCCAGTACTCACACTTAGTGAGAAATATGATAGACTCCTAAGGAGGCAAGATGCAACCCGGAACCCCACACTATAAATACCACCCAGTCAAATAGGTTGACTGAGATAGACAAAACAAAATAATAATAATAATTCTTTATTTCCAGTACTCTTAATATCGGATTTTACGACTAACAGTTTCGCTTTATAAACTGGTTATTAGCATATTTTTTAAACACCATTCAGATAACGTTTTCAAGGTTATATACTGTTCTGAACAGTAAAGGCACGGACGCGGATAGGGATGAGATAATGCACTAGTCTTAATGATGGGTTTTTCTCTTAACAAAAAATGCATATCAGAGGCTAAGAAATGAATCTACCTTATTACTAAGTTAGAGAGGGCAAAAGGCAAAATGATTATGGTGTCGTTGCCCAGAAATTTGGAAAATTACAGACGACTCTGCTGAGCTGAACTTGCAAGATGTTTTAGATCATACAGTTGACAGAATTTTGAGATTGTATACAATGAGCCAAGCAATATTCCTGCATTTACAAAGGGTATTTTTAAACCAAAGATAAGGTTTGAGGGTTCAAGGGGTCAACAAATTTAAAAGCAAAAGTCTATCAAATGAAAGATTTGCCTAGTGAAGTTGGCATTTTTAACGTACCTTGTTCCTCGGAAATTAGAGACAACTTGCCCTGAAAGGAATTCCAAAATTATCATTTAAGAAAATTCTGAGAAAATCCTACTCTATCTTAAAGGAAACTATTGATATTTTCCGTACAGAGAATTATTTTATTGATTCCACTGAGAAATGCCTAAAACCTACAGTTGTCATTAAAGAATACCATCTATCCCAGGAGCTGTCTTACTATTATTGATTCCAAATATCTAACTCCTTTATCTACTTTAGCATCATCATTTCAGTGCTGTAGCATTCGTGGAGCAAGTCTAAAATGTATGAATGACATTAATCTTATTATGAAAAGAAAGATCTCTTACAGATAACCTCAAGTATGGCCTTTCAACCTGACTTGCATGGATCAGATGTATGGCATGCCTCTACTTATAGCTTATCGAATTCCTATTAAGAAGTGGCAAGTGAGGTCCCAAGAAGAAAAAAGAAGCCTTGTGCAGAACCAAAAACCAACTGGAAAATAAAGTTGGTCTTCTTGTTGATGTGCCTAAGCCAGGAGTCTTTGGATCCTCAGATGATGGTAATACTGCAAGACTCTTTTTGTTCAAATATAGAGGCGTCCCCTAGAATTAAAGGTGCAATTCATGCAAAGGAGTCCTTTAGAATTACAGGTATGAATGTAACTAATTGAACGGCTTCATACAGTCCTTGCTATCCTCCCTTCTGGGAAGGAGATTGAACCAAACAAATTTAGGAAATATATCCTAGAAACAGCAGAGCAATACGTAAAGGATTATAGTTGATATCATATGCCTCAATCACTGCAGAAGATTTTAAGTCATGAAGCCGATGTTATTCAACAAATCAACATAACTGCTGGATCACTTTCCGAGGAGGCCCAAGAGTCTCGAAATAAAGAATAAAGAATTTAGAAGGTGCCGCGTAGAGTTCAGCCGTAAATCATCAAGAACAGAAATTAATAAAGATAAGATAAGACGACTGTGTTCTTCAGATCCTTCATACGTTCCTTGAGAAACAAGTGATAGAGAAAGATATGAACTCTTCCAGATTATGCTTAATATTGTTTAAAAAAAAGTTCATTAGCTTATTTTGTCATCTAGGTTCTTGATAAGGTGCAATGGCTACTCAAAAAATCATATTTGACCATACTTCCCTGGATTATTCTAGATATCGGATTTGGTTAAAATGGTTCAACTATGATGGGGGCAGGGGCTGATCCACCCTCACCCACCACAAGGGAGCCATGTAAGCAATACAATCTGATATAATTTTCGTCAGAATTCACCCACCCATAACTTTATGCATAATACCACTAATGGACATAATGCAGATGGAAAGACAGGCAAACAGACATGCATGTAAAGACAAAACAAGCTCTTTGTTGGAGATAATTAAGAAGTCATTTTAACAAAACAATATTTTTTAAAATAGCAAACTAAGTGGGGAATTATATTTGTCCCAAAAATAACTATTTAAAAATAACTATTTCGTCCCACTGTACAGTGGTGCAAGTCTTGCATGCTTGTCAACTGTCTCTTCTGCATTGAAAAAAAAATGAAGAGATTCGCCAGATCATCATTTCAGGAATTTTTGTAAATTATATTCTATAAGGAAACTAGGATTGCCCAGGAGCTTAGATTTTATAATGAGTTACCTCACACTTAAGACCTTAGTCCCATCGAACTTGACAAACTCGTATTCAAATCGGGCTGAGAATTCAAAAGCCACAGATGTTGACCACAGAGGTATAGATTGAAAACTACTGCGTCAAGTAACTTCATATTTTGTGACTTGAAAAAGCCGCGTACACAATTGACCATAGGCTGCTAATTCTACGAATTTAAAAAAAAAACTTATAATAGTGCCTCGCAGAGTTTGTAGAATTTGCAAGGTCAGAAATTGTTTACCCACAGAACTCCAATTTCATGCCTTCAAAAACTTAAGAACTGTGAAACCAAGACGTTGAATTTTGTCACTTATTAAACTTGAAAATTGTCCGACCTATAGACTTCAAATTTGGGTGCTAATAAAATTCATAAAATGGAGGATCCCCCTCCTCCCCTCGTATGGACATTTGCCCATACTAAATACGAATATTTTGGGACGGATATCTTGCTCAAGACTAATGTTTTGAGGTAATTACCATGCATAAAGCCAACATTTTGAGGTAGTTACCATGCATAAAGCCAACATTTTGAAGGGTATTACCATGCAGAACCCAACTATTCAGATAGTCACCATGTTTAGATCCTGTGTTTTGAGATAGTTATCATGCTTAGAGCCAACATTTTCAGATAGTCACCATGCCCAGAGCCAACGTATTGAGATAGTCGTCTTGTCCAGAGCCAATATTTTGAGATAGTTACCATGCCCAGTAATAACATTTTGAGATAGTTACCATACCCAGAGGCAGGATTTTGGTATAGTTACCATGCCCAGAGCCAGTATTTTGAGATAGTTACCACGCTCAGAGCCATTATTTAGAATCATTCTCACGGTAAATATTTTGGTAAATTATTAGGCAGAGAGCCAATATTTGGACATTTATCGTGCTCAGGGCCAGTATTATTAGGAAAACTACTATGCTTAAGGCCAAAGTTAGGGACATTTTCATGAAAAGGACCCATTATTTTTCTGTCATTCCATATAAACCTCTCCCATCTAGTATCGTCTTTTATTTTTGTATTAACGTGTAAAAGTTTCTGTTAATTCCTCATTTGTATATATGTATCTGTAATGATTAATGGTTATTATATATATATATATATATATATATAATATATATATGAATAACTTGATCACGAAGTATATAAAACGTGATGCTATGTATAAATAAAGGTTTTTTTTTTGCCACGAAGGAAAAAATGAAAAAACGAGTGCCGAGTACTTTCGGTCCTATTCGGACCCTTTACTGAGGCATACTGGTTTTTACTAAAGAACACCATAGTCAAAAGAAGGCTTAATATACAAACTGACACTACCAATTAGCCATAAGGGCGATTTTCACTCTACAGAGAGGAGGAGGAGTCATAGGCTAGCCACACCTTGAAGGATACCCGCGGTAAACAAGTCGATTCTTCCAGAAAAAACAGTACATTTTGAAAACAACACGGGAGCATATACAATTTAATATCATGAATTTTACACAAACTTCCCAACAAAAAATTATTATTAATGAAAAGACGAAAGAAATATAAATATATATATATATCGAGCAAGAGAAAGAGGGTGAGAAAATATCGAACCAGAGAGAGAGAGAGAGAGAGAGAGAGAGAGAGAGAGAGAGAGAGAGAGAGAGAGAGAGAGAGAGAGAGAGAGAGAGAGAGAGAGAGAGAGAGAGAGAGAGAGAGAGAGAGAGAATAACTATATACATGTGGGACTAATATTAGTTGTTCATTATTTTGAGGTCCTTCATAAACATCTAGAAAGATATATGGGTCCAAATGGTACATTCCCAGACTAAGATTTAGGTTGTTTTTATTAGTGATTTGTATAATTGCCGATTCCAGTAAATTTCTTGAAACATAATCATTAGATCTAGCAATTACCGAGGCATCACCCCAATTAATACAATGAGATTTTTCACTCAGATGGATAAACAGTGCATTTGAAGTCTGGGCTGTTCTAACTGAATACATATGCTGCTTAACCCGAACACATAAATTCTTACTAGACTGACCAACGTAAAACGATGGGCAATCCTTACAGGAATTTTGTAAATGATGTTGTTATCTGTTACGGGACTATTCTTAATTAGCATATCTTTAATGGTATTGTTATAAGAGAACACTACATTAACATTAAATGATTTAAATATTGATTTTATGGTTTCAAATCCACGAAAGTAAGGTAAGCTAAGTACATTTTTAGGGATTTCTTTTTCAATTAATAGCAACATTATAAAAACGTTTTATGAGCTTTTTGATAACATAAATCAATTAAATGAGGTGGGTAGCAGAGATCGTTTTCCTATCTTTTTTATGTATTGCTATTTTCTTGGTCCAGGTATTGTGGCACTCGTGATACGCAAAGCGCGTAGGAAATAGAAGAAAAAATTGAAATTTTAATATTAAGATGGTGGCCAGAATAAAAATGTACATATGTTAAATTATTTGTGGGTTTTCTATAAATACTGAATTTGCATTGGAAAGATTCTCTATGTATTAATACATCTAGGAAAGGGATGACATTGTTATTTTCAATTTCAACAGTGAATTTTAGGATGGCACTAAATTATTCAATTAGACAGTAAATCATTTACATCGATACCACTAGGTAAGACTACTAAGATATCATCGACATATCGGTACCATTTTAAGGGGAAAGTAAGTGATATTCGGGAGGTGTTGTCTCTCAAAAAATTCCATATATAAGTTTGAAAGGAGAGGTGATAAAGGGTTACCCATGGCCATACCAAATATTGTTGGTAATATTCTCCATTAAAAATAAATCTGCAATCACAAATACATAACTTAATTAAGGAAATTATGTGACTAACGGACATAGGCAATTCATGCAGTACAAGCTCATTACTTAAATATTCTAGCACAGAGTCAATAGGGACTTTTGTAAACAAAGAACATACATCAAAACTGACAAAAATATTCGCTAGGGTTTAGTACAATGTTATTTAATTTCTCTACAAGATCAAGAATAATCCGGATGTGTGAATTAGATACAGTTCCTAGTAGCGGGGATAAACAGTTTAGTAAGATATTTAGATAGTTTATAAGCAATTGACCCTACAGTACTAATAATTGGGCGCATAGGTTTGTTTTCCTTATGAGTTTGACTAGGCCATATAAATAAGGTAATGAGGACACTTTACAGTTAACTGACACAAAAGTTCTTTTTTATCTTTAAGAATTTGTTTGATATTGATATTAAAGTTTTTTATTACTTGGTCCAACGGATTTTTTGCAAGTTTTTTGTAAGTTATTTCATCCTCAAGTAAAGTATGCATGCGTGATATGTAGTCAGTTTTGTCAAGAACCACTAAACTATTGGATTTATCAGCCTTGGTAATGTGTAAGCTATTATCATTCTTCAATTCTTTTAAACTTTTCCTGTAGCGAGCGGGGAAGTTATCTTCATGGTAGGCATGCGTAGCACTATATGTCATGCCATTTAGACATTATCAAAGGCATGACATATAGTGCTACGCATGCCTACCATGAAGATAACTTCCCCGCTCGCTACAGGAAAAAGTTTAAAAGAATTGAAGAATGATAATAGCTACACATTACCAAGGCTGATAAATCCAAGTTTAGTAGGTTCTTGACAAAACTGACTACATATCACGCATGCATACTTTACTTGAGGGATGAAATAACTTACAAAAAACTTGCAAAAAATCCGTTGACCAAGTAATAAAAAACTTTAATATCAATATCAAACAAATTCTTAAAGATAAAAAAGAACTTTTGTGTCAGTTAACTGTAAAGTGTCCCTCATTACCTTATTTATATGGCCTAGTCAAAACTCATAAGGAAAACAAACCTATGCGCCCAATTATTAGTACTGTAGGGTCAATTGCTTATAAACTATCTAAATATCTTACTAAACTGTTATCCCCGCTGACTAGGAACTGTATCTAATTCACACATCCGGAATTCTCTGATCTTGTAGAGAAATTAAATAACATTCGTACTAAACCCTAGCGATATTTTTGTCAGTTTTGATGTATGTTCTTTGTTTACAAAAAGTCCCTATTGGACTCTGTTGCTAGAATATTTAACGTAATGAGCTTGTACTGCATGAATTGCCTATGTCCGTTAGTCACATAATTTAACCCTTAATTAAGTTATGTATTTGTGATTGCAGATTTATTTTTAATGGAGAATATTACCAACAAATATTTGGTATGGCCATGGGTAACCCTTTATCACCTCTCCTTTCAAACTTATATATGGAATTTTTTGAGAGACAACACCTCCCGAATATCACACTTATCCCCTTAAAATGGTACCGATATGTCGATGATATCTTAGTAGTCTTACTAGTGGATCGATGTAAATGATTTACTGTCTAAATTGAATAATTTAGTGCCATCCATAAAATTCACTGTTGAAATTGAAAATAACAATGTCATCCCTTTCCTAGATGTATTAATACATAGAGAATCTTTCCAATGCAAATTCAGTATTTATAGAAAACCCACAAACTAATTTAACATATGTACATTTTTATTTCGGCCACCATCTTAATATTAAAATTTCAATTTTTTCTTCTATGTTCCTACGCGCTTTGCGTATCACGAGTCCACAATACCTGGACCAAGAAATAGAATACATAAAAAAAGATAGGAAACGATCTCTGCTACCCTCCCACCTCATTTAATTGATTTATGTTATCAAAAAGCTCATAAAAAGTTTTATAATGTTGCTATTAATGAAAAAGAAATCCCTAAAAATGTACTTAGCTTACCTTACTTTCGTGGATTTGAAACCATAAAATCAATATTTAAATCATTTAATGTTAATGTAGTGTTCTCTTATAACAATACCATTAAAGATATGCTAATTAAGAATAGTCC
>NC_087216.1:34975998-34985998 GCF_015104395.2 Macrobrachium nipponense
TCCTCTCTAGATGTGTCATCATTTCGTCTGGGGTTGTTTCTTTATACAGATATTTTCCTATATTTCTATAAATAAACAATAAAGTCTTATTCATAAAAAAATCGGGTTGAATTTCATTCTTATCGCGTTTCCTCCCAAGCACAGCTATTGTGCTCTATTGTTCATAGATAGTACAGTGAATGGTTTGTTTGAATAAAACAATGATTATGTCTTCATCAGTAGTGTACAAGCGACGCAGCTTTGAAATACACACACACGTAAATGTGTGCATATATATAATATGATATATATATATATATATATATATATATATTATATATATATATATATATATATATATATCTATATATATATATTATATATATATATATATATATATATATATATATATATATATATATATATAAATATCCATGGATGAATGTACGTATGTGTGATCCACATGTACTTTGAAATGCATCGAACAATTTTAACCAAACTTGGCATATATACTACTAACCATCTGGGAATGAATATTGTAGGGTTGAAACATTACTTCCACCAAATGGGGGCAGGGTGTGGGAAGGGAGGAAATGTAAAAATGACAGAAAACTATTAAATGGTGTCTAATCCACAGTCTTCGAGGTTGCTGTGGTGAATAGCGACATCCTGATGTCATTTAAGTCCAAGCTCAGCTCCGATCGGGAAGTGGGGTGAGAAAGGATGGAGTACATGTAAAAATAACTAAAACGACAGAAATTGGTGTCAAATCCATAGATTTGAGGTCGCTCAGAAGAATAGTAACCTTCCTGATGCCCTTTTAAGTCCAAGGTCAGCCCCGATTGAGAGGCAGGTTAAGTATATCTTAGTTTAAGTAGACCACTGAGCTGATTAACAGCTCTCCTAGAGCTGGCCTGAAGGATTCTAGATATTTTTACATGGATAGGAACCAATTGGTAACTTAGCAACGGGACCTACAGCTTATTGTGAGATATGAACCACATTATATCGAGAAAATTTATTTCTAATCACCAGATCACTAGGCAAGTATCGCCACCCACTATCCAATGGTGGGGTAGGGTGGGAAAGGGGTGGGTGAACGTAAAAATAATCGAAAACGACAGATATTAGTGTTTGATCCATAGGTTTCGAGATTGCTGAGATGAATAGTGACACTCGTGATACCCTTCAAGTCCAAGTTCACCCTTGATAGGAAGGGGGATGAGAAGTGGTTGGAAGGGGATGCCATGTAAGAATACCAAAACAACGGATATTATGTCTAATTCATAGTTTGAGGTCGCTGAGAAGCTAGGGACTCTCCCGATGCCCTTGGAGTCCAGTTAAACCCTGATGGAAGGCCGTGACGTACTGAAAATAAAGGATATTAGTGTCTAATTCCATAGTTTTGGAGGCTGACTGAGAAGAATAGGGACCTTCTGATGCCATTTAAGTCCAAGAACAGCTCCAGTAGGGATGGGGTGAGAAGGGGTGACATGTAAAAATAACAGAAAACAACAGACATTAATGTCTAATCGAAAGATTTCAAGGTTGCTGAGATAAATAGTGACACTCCTGAAGCCCTTTAAGGCCACGTTCAGCCCAATAGAAAGGGGGTGAGACGCAACTATCTTAACAGGAATGAGAGAGAGTTATTGGTTGTATTAAGAGATTTCCCGGGCAGTGCTGGGTTGGGTCAGCTAGTATATATATACATTATATATATATATATATATATATATATATAATATATATATATATATATATCAGCATTAAGTCACAAAATGGCACTTGAGAAACATAGTATGTACGTAAAAAGACACGTGAAAGGTGAAAAATTGTATTGCGTCACACAATACGCGAAAACTCTTGGAACCTGGTCTCAATACACAAAGAGCGCTTGGTACCTGGTCTTTAATTTTCACCTTTCATATGGTTAATTACATACTTATACACATTATATATATGCATTTATATATATATATATATTATATATATATATATACATATATATATATATATATATATATATATATCTATATATATATCTATATATATATACATATATATATATATATATATATATATATATATATATATAATATATATATATATATATATATATATATATACATATATATATATACACTAGCAAATGGATATATATCTTTAGTCTCCTTTCCAATCTGTATTATACCTGCAGGACTAGTGGTGGTATTAGGGAACGAATTGCTAGAATCTATGGCATCCGAATTGTCATTTTAACCTCGTCAAATTTCATAATTTTCACCTCGTCAAATTTCATAATACAAAATGCAAACCACCTTAAGAGTTTTTTCATACTCGCTCTCATCGTTTGTGTATAATATGTCACATTCTCAACAGTCTATTCTAAGTAGTTGTTATTAAAATTAATGGGAAAATAGCAAATGAAACAAAAACTAAATATACGCAAAACACACACAAGCACCACTCGAGAAATGTCAGAAAAGTGATGGATATAATCATGGTGTAGATCAGCCAAGCATCCAGAATCACATTTCCAGGCTCGCGTAGCCCTGGCCTGAAGGATTCTCCCTTGAACGAATCATAAATTAGATCAGGAAAAATTCGGATTGCCGGGCGGGAGCCTAGCACTCGGATGGAAGGTGACACGGGGGAGCAGTCTGATTTTAGGCTCCACAGGACATTGCAAGAAGCCTTCTCCCCTCCGTGAGTGAGGCGCCAGATTTGCAGGTTAGGGCATTAAGATTACTTCATTTAGGTCTCCCAAAATGATGGTTGTTTATTTATCATGCATGTGATGTTAGATTATACATATATATATATATTAGGGCTGTGCCTTGTATGATAAGGCGCCCTATGAGGTAATGTTAGACTAGCGATAATCTATACGCTAAGTCGGTTGGTATTGCACTTCCATCTTCAATGGAGTGTCTGGGGTTTTGTAGATCACTTACGAAGTCGGTATTATCTTTACGACGATGTGTTAAACTCATGGTTCGGTGAGGTTCTTGTAGAAAACAACAAGGTATAAAAATAGTATATTTCTTTCTGAAGTTTTACATGATGAAGATCAGGTATGATCGTACAAGTCTTCTATGACGATAGCTTGATCGCTTCTGCCAATGATGATGGCTAATCCTATTCCTCTACATGATAAAGCTTAGGTAAAGAGGTACAGGTCTTCTAATGACGATAGCTAACTCTGTTCTGCCTGTCTACCATCTCTGTTACAAGTTATGAAGGAACAGACAGTAGTTCGAACATATGAACATACTATCAGATGACATAGTTTCATACGAACACACAATCGAATGAGACACGCTACAGATCACGTAGGCCGTTTGAATAATAGGTCGGGGTAGTTGTCTCAAGCAGGGAGCTTGGACTAATGTTTATAAACAATTGAATGACTACAGGTGGACGGCATGTTATCTTAGCCTACATACTTATTGTATACGTCATCTTTAGCGTCTCTAGTCTGATCACATTCCTGCAAGCAATCTGGTTGACCTCTTTAGTTTTAGACTTTTATATATATGGACTAACATTCCATATTTTATTATGTAAACACTTACATTAGCTCGGTCAGCTACCAAAACCAGCTACTGAATATTACTCAAACTTGACTTGCATCTGACTTATAGGAGTGTGATACAGACACTATGTGAATATATATATATATAAGTAAATAAAAATTCATTGTGTACATGAATTGATTCAAAGTAATAAAATATAAAACAATGATATTGGTAAATAATAGTGATCACATGATATATATAATGATACAGTTTTTCACTTCATTCTCTTTAAGGATACTTATGCTACAGAAAATTACTAATGTACTCTGATAATTGCATAGAATGAAGATTAACATGATAAAAATCATATTTTAACTGATAAAAAACATATCATATATGAATTGATAAAATTATTAATGTTTATGCTGTATTGATTCGTTGATTTCTGATTCATTAATCAATATACTAACTCATATATAACTGCAGATATTGGGAAGATAAAAGGTAACAGATTGATTATAGGCTACCTGATTTGTTTATACATTGGATATGGAATTCATATAATTAGATTAATATATGTGCACTTTAAAATATTCCTAACTCGTACACGCAAGATATATTTTTCTGTATTTATGATCATTTATATCATTTAAAGACCATAGAAAGATTCCTATTGCGTACACGCAAAGATATATTTCGACTCTGTTATTTATGATCAATTATATATAGGATACATGATACTTTATATATATAGGATACATGACCGAGGTTATACTACTTCACTTTTAACTAGCTTTCGAACAACTTTTCGTCCATTACACAGTTCCAGACAACCACCTATAGCCACTGAAACGGCCTTTTCAATGGTTAAAAACAAGGGGAAAATTTTGCCTGGGCGGGTCCACGTTCCATTTTGCGCTCATACTTATTCTCTGCATCCTAAGCTACACGATACGTTCGCGATGAATAGATCATCCCAGCACGAGTCCTTCGCCAGCAAAGTAGAGTGAATATCCTTCGGGTCGGAATTGTCGCAGTATGTCCCTTTTTGTAGTCGAATTCCGACAGCCGCTGGAGCGTTCCGCATTAAAACGAGATTAACGACGAGATACGGTGTCGGTCGAAGAAGTCCATGAAATTCCTTTCACATTGTAGGCGGTTGTTACTTGACTGTAGTCGTCCGCTGCGACGAACGATTTTTGAAGTTGCGGATGTGGAAACTCTCGTACTGCAGGATACTGTAACCAGGTTCCATTAATCAGCCTGCAAGTGAATTATACTTGTCACAGGGCAAAGTAAAATTCAGACAACATCAAATACGGGAGGGGAGAGAGCCATTTAGACCAGACTTAACCCACATGAATTCGCTGATATTTTGGAATTCAAAAGAGTCCGCTGTACAAACTTTTTATCCATGGCATTAACAATGAGTGAACCTATCCAGGTCTATGATGACTGTAAAATAATCCATAATTATAACAAATAAATAGTATCATTACGAATCTCAAAGAAAATTCGATATTACTGGTAGTAAGTTACTAGACAAAGAAGTGGAAAACGGAGCTAATTGTAAGATTGCCAGGCAACATAAGAGTCAAAGAGAAAGATTAATCATGATCCTATGTGCCCTAACAAAAGTTTCATATTCAATTTTCTCGTGCGCATCCTCTGAGGTTAACTTTTAAAACATTATTAATAGGTAGGAGATGCAACGAAAAACCCACTATGTAACTAATTTCTATATAAACTTTGGGTTTTCAAGAAAATGTGACATTTTCCCATGAATGTTTTACTTGAATTGTAATAGGCTAATGTTGCAAGTAAATATTTCATATATACATATCTTGATACTTCTAAATGTCTATGAGGTTCAGAAAAAAAAAAATTAATTTCATTTTGTTGTTATAGAAATTCTATTTGCTTATATTGTTCATTAATTTTAAAATGATTACAAGTCCTTAACTAATTGCATTACACACACGGATAGAATATGTTATGTGGCCTGTCATGTGACCTATGAACCACATGTGAAGTTTCATGAACTAAGCATTCCTTTCTCCAGTCAATCTGCTTTTGCAAGCAGAGACGACACACAGATGAAGCCTGTGTAAGCAGATTATTGAGGTTAAAAGGAACAAATGCTGATACGGCAATGATGACGTCGTCACTTGGCAGGAGATTGCTCTCAGCCAGCTAAGAGTTTACGTTACTTGCTGTAAGAGATACGACTTTAGTATTTTTCAAATGATATTTTAGTGTTTTAATTCTCCACCCGCATGAGAAGAATGTCTGAAAAAAAAAACAACAGTACCAAAATTGAACAATATATTAGTTGCATGTTGGCATTATGTTAAATAATATTCCTTATTCAAACTATATGAAAAAGGTTTTCCATACAAATTCTATATATATTATTAGCCCTGTATAAGATTCATATAGGATTATTCCATAGATAACATTTTCACTTCTAGACTTCCTGACTTTAAAATCTCTTTTATTTTATTTTATTTTATTTTATTTATTAGTTTTTATTATTTTTATTTTTTTTTTTTTTTTCATTGACTACGAATATAAATCACCGGGACAGACAATATGTCAGTAGGTTTTGGATATGTGTTTGAACTTTTAGCTTATTTGTCATTACTAAAGCGTTAAGTTAGAGTTCAAATCTTTACGCATATATATTTGGATATTTAATGGTTACGTTTTGCTTATTGATATTATCGTGATTCCTTTTTTATTATAATTTGTAACCCTTCCGACTTCTTACGGAGTGTATTATATTGACTCCACTTGTATCCATATTTATTTTATTTTTTTTGTTTTTTTTATATTTATTTATTTATATATATATATTTATTTGATAAATTAATGGTTGGCTTGAATATGTGGAAAAGTGTTCTAGCGGCGTACCGTATAGGCTACTTGCGGCATTAATTCTATAGATACAAGATATAACTGATAAAGGTATTAAAACCGCGAGAACCGCTATAATCCAGTTTGGATCCAATATCACGAGTTGTAACTCGTAAGACATTGACACTTTTTTTTTATTTATCTCTTATTCTACCAAACCGATTGACTCTGGGTGATAAAATATATTATTGGTTTTCTTAATGGAAAGGAATTCACACAACGTGTTAAGGAGATTATTATGATTTACACCACCCGAGTCACAGATTATTATGTGTTGAATTCCATATTACTGATTTAGCACTCATAAATATTCGTAACGCACTCAATTGCGGTGTTTGTTTTTAGTGCTATTAATTCTATATACGTGTCAAGGAACTATTAACACTAAGAAGTGTTATTCCCTCTGTCAGACTCGTAATTCTGTTAATAATTCTACGTATATTCTTTCAAGGATTGATTTGGCACAGGATAGGCCCCTAAACTGACAGGTGTCTTAGTGTATCCCTTGTTTTCATGACACGTGTTACAATTAGTTATGTGCTTTTTATATCTGTAAGCATTGTAGGCCAGAAAACAGTGATTTGGCTTTCTGTGAAAAAGGAGGGAAACCCTGGATGACGGAATGCAACAGTTTATGACGATTGGTATGAGAAAAGATTATTACTACTACCTGGTCGTTAGTCATCTGCTGTGTTCTTCGGGTTTTCTCCTCGTCACAGACCTACATATAATATTACATTTGATTACATTATTCTGATACACATACCTTAAGTATACTTTTGCTTTAGGGTTTTCTGCTCGAAGTGTGTATTGTTTGGGTTATGTCTGTTGACGCTTGCTTTGTTCAGTTTGTAACAGTTCTGCGCTCCGACCCAGATATTCAATGCTCGCGATCTCTTGGGTTAAGGAATTTTCTTGTTTAGATACGGTTTTAACAATAGGTACGGATGTTTCTATATCTTTTAGTCCATCCAATAATGGTTCTTTGCTGTATGGTGCGGGATTGCGGGATAATGCGTCAGCTATGATAATTGCTTTCCCAGGTAGATATCTTAACTTGGCTCCAAAGACCTGAATGATCATTTGTCACCGAGTTCCTTTTGGACTGTGATTAAAGCCTTTCTTTGAAAAAACTCGGTAAAGGACTCATGTTCAGTAAGGACTTTATCAGGATAGCCATAGATTATGAACTTAAAACGTACTAGTGAGTTAAAGATACCTAGCCCTTCCTTGCCTATACTGCATATTTACTTTCAGAGGCTTTAGTTTACGTGAATAAAAAGCTATAGGGAAGAACTGTTTATCATATTACTGAGTAGTATCCCTCTTACCCCTTGGTCTGAGGCGTCTGTTGCAATAAAAAAAAATTCCTTATTTAAATCAGGGATTTTTTAAGTTAGGTAAGCTGCATTTTCCGCTTTTAAGATACGAACGCCTGTTGATGCTTTTCAGACCATAATAAATCTACGCTCTTCTTCGTAAGATCTGTTAAAGGAGCTGTCATGATGAAGAGTTACATATTTACATACGATTGTAATACCCACTACAGCGCAAAAGTGCTGTATCCCCCTTTTACGTTAATAAGTACCGGAAAGTTATGAATAGCCGACACCTTACCATGGACTACTTTGAAGACCTTGACTAGACACATAAAACCTAGATAAAACATGTTTCGGTTTTTAAAAACTCACATTTAGATATTTTTACTCTGAGATTATTTGTCTTGTCTCTGTAGCACTAGCTCTAGTTTATGTGAATGTACTTCTAAGGTATTAGAAAGGATTACAAGATCATCCATATAGGCATGAGGTATCCCCTCCCCTAAAAGTCTCCAAACACTATATTGTAATTGCGCAACGTAAGCCGGAGGCATACGTAAAAATTGATAATGTCCCCTGGGTGTGCGTGAAAACGGTGTATGAGGTACAATCACTTAGGTAATGGTATCTGGTAAAAGCATTTAAGTAAGTCCAAGTTGGTGAAAAAATTTATTCTAACCTAACAGAGATAAGATGTCGTCGGTACATCGCACTGGAAACTATCGGAAGTCGTTTCCTTGTTTAAGCGACAGAAATCTACGCAGATACGCCAAGTCCGATCCTTTATGACATGACGTTTGAGAGAAAAATTATATGGGCTATTTGATTTCCTAATGACTCTATTACTAACATTTTTCAACGTCGTCATTTATTTCTATTTTGAAATTTCATTGGGGTTCTACACGAAGGTACGTATATAGCTTATGTTTGTCCTTAGACCGTATTTTGTTTTGTTTTCAATGACATCCGTTTTTCTCCCAGAGATCACTCGCAGTGGAGAAACTTCCTGGTATTCAGGTAGAAGATAAAAAAAATTCTGCTGAATCACCTCTGCTTGAATGACTTTACGGATATTACTTTAGATAGATTATCAGAGAGATTCATCACGACTGGTTGGGCGTGATTAAAACTAGCAACAATAAAAATGCGATATTTATAACTTCCGTTATCCACGATATGTATACTTTTAGGGCTTTGTTCGCGGAAATCGTTATATTTCAGAGTGTCGGGAAGGATTAAAAATTTCATTTCCCAGCAAAGTCTTTTTACACGCACTAAGACATTCGAGGGTGCATGCTTCTCGAGATTTTTGCGTGCAAAGTACGACTGCGGTTGTGGGAGAATTCTGTTGGGTCATTTGAACAATGTTACGATTTATGAGACAAATGTATAGTTCCTTTATATAAGTTATTATTTGATTAACTGTCTCATTTTTGTTCAAACGGATTTTAATATGTTTGAAGGTTTATAGGATTTTCCTTTGATAAACACGCCTTATTTTGCAGGATGTAAGATAATATTTTGTATACCCCTAGATGAATCTACAATTACACTACATACAGATCAATGTTTTTTTATAACTATAGAGGTATCTGTAAGCGCTCGCTTATCCGGACTTCTCATTAGGGAAGTTCGAACAACAGACGGTGAGTCCGTAAATACAAGATATTACGTGTATTAAAGAAATAAAGCAAGATATTCTAATTTTACGGCGCGTACAGTTGGGCTTAATCCACCAGTACTCATAATAACTTATGTATTAAAAAAAACGAAAACCTGCTCTGATTACTTTATACGGTCGTGTGTTTCATAGGAAAAATCCTTTTTAATTCAAAAAGATATCGGTATGTATGAACCAACATCGCTTTTCCCCACTCTGCTAGAGTCGCTTATTGTGTGGAATTTGCTTCGCTTTGAAAACTTCGGCAGTTTTTTGACTAACCTTGACCGCTTGACTAGGTGACACAGTAACCGAGTTTGCTTGTTTGATTCTGAAAGGCTACGTTTCTATTTCTTTTTGTAATAATTAGGATCCTTCTCTTTATTACCATCGGCAACGTATTGTGTGTTTTTAGCATTATGTTGCTGGTTACGTATACAGCAATGAATGACGAACTATTAGGAACTGAGCGATTACTAATAAGACAAGTTATCACTACTGCATACAATTTTAACTGTTTGTACTTCATTCTTTGCTAAATTTGAAATAGTGAGGGATCCTGGTCAGCGCATTTAGCCTGATGAAAGTTTTTTACAGACATGTTA
>NC_087216.1:34990998-34993498 GCF_015104395.2 Macrobrachium nipponense
TAAAGTTGCTTGCGAATTAGTTCAAATTCTTTTTCCAGGAAACTCTGGGGAACAAATTCGTAAGGCTCTTAAGAATAGGTTGCTAGCTACACCTATCTTGATAGTATAATGTCGTGATAGCTGAAGTAGTGAATATATGAAAGTGAGAACGTTGGTTTTCTGTATATGGTAAATTTGTATTCTGTCGTGTCTGATTATTAAAACATCAAGAAAAGGAATTTTGTTGTATGTTTCCCATTCAACTTTAAATTTGATGCTGGGCACTAATGCGTTTAATTTTGAGAGGAATTCATTAAAATTACCCCACTTATTATCCCAAAATGTTAGGATGTCATCCACGTATCTCATCCACAGCATGCTTTTGGGTTTTATGGCATTTATTACTGTAGTTTCAAAGTATTTTCCATGTACAGATTGGCTAAAACAGGACTTGAAGGACTACCCATACTACACCCGAATTTTTGCTTGTAGAATGATTCCCCGAATGAAAATACGTTATTAGATGCACATAATTCAACTAACTTTATTATTTTGTCAAGCGCCAATGGGAAATGATCTGAATAGGGGGATAATTTTTCCCTTAAAACTGAAGAACGTCCTGTACTGGTACTTTTGTGAATAGGGAATCTACGTCAAGGCTTAAAAGTTTTAGGTTGTAAAGTGGTATATGTGCTTCTCTGAATTTGTGACAAAAAATCTTCCAAATGTTTTAATGTGACTGGGAGAAAAAGCCTAAAAAAGGAGAAAGGAGGCCAGCTAACCATATAGAAATTTTGTAATTGAAAGCTCCGGCGCATGAAACGATGGGTCTGAATGGAAGATTGTCTTTGTGAGTTTTGGGAAGGCCATAAAATAAAAGTAGGTAATTTAGGATTAATTACTTTAAATTTCTCTAATAGTTCAATACTCTTTTTGTCTTGGCCAATTAATCTTACTTTCTGAAGAAATTCTGTGGGAACGTTCTGGAGGGGATTTTTCGTCAGTTTTTTCGTAAGTATTTGTGTCGCTAAGGAGCTGGTTGATTTTGTCGAGATAGAAGTCTTTGTCCATTATTACAATTTTGCCGTCTTTGTCGGATCTACTTATTATAACATCTAACTTTTTTAGCGAGTGGGTGGCTATCATGAATCTGCGGGGAACAGGATATTTCTTATGAAGGTCAGTTAAAGCATTTAGTAACACTCCTTTTAAACATATCTCTTCACGGCTGTAGTTTTTGTCAGATATGAATTTATCAAAAGCCACTATGAAGTCTAGGTTGTTTTTGCGGTCTGGCATAAGGGCAAAGGATAAGCCTAAATTTAAAACTAAATGTTGATTTACAGTAAGGGGGGTGTTGGATAAGTTTAAAACTTTGTCTTGTTGTTCAAGATTATTCCATGCGCTATTATCTATTAGGTTATTTAACTTGCATAAAAGTCTGTTGGAATGAGTCACGCTATTATAGGCAGCAATGTCGGAACAGAATGAAATCAGATACCTGTATATGTGGTCCGTAGTGAGGTGGCGAAGATTAGATTGAGTTCCATATATCACTCTACGTAGCACGAAGATGTCGTTTCTCGTACTGGTGATTCTTTTTTCCAGGAAAATCTTGTGTGATAGAGGGAAGGGGTTTGATTGCAGAGTCCATCTCCCGAATCCGTACATTTTTGGAAGTACTTGTTCTTTGAGGCATTCTCCCAAAAAGTGTTTTTGGTTTTTTAGCCGGTGTAGTCTGTTCAGTTCTTTCTCAAACTTGCGGAAAACTGGCTTGACTTCTGGAAGTGAGTGAAGAATCGTGGAAAGGCGGTTGAATTCCATAGTGGGCTGACAATGGCTGGTAAAAATGCTCTGTAACAACAGAATTCCATCTAATAAAAGGAGCCCATAAAAACACCAAAATGTAGAGAGAAAAGTACTATATTTCAGAGACTGCTGTCTCTCTCTTCAGGTATATGAATGAGAAAAGTTTACAGAAAAGGTGGTATTTATACCAAGAGATCTGTCCACAAGTAAGCCAATTTAGGTCACCCCCGCTGATAATCTTCCTTTAATCTTCTTAAGCGTTGGTTGAATGAAAACTTCGTCGACGACATCTGAGATCTACGCCCCTTTTGAGATGTTCATTACCTGCTTCTCTTTTATTAAGGCCGATTCCATCATTTGACTCTTGTACCGGCAGTTGCTGCTATAAATTACACGTGACAAATTCCAGTTTATTCTATGGTTATGTTCATTTATATGGTTGAAAATAGCCGAGTTCTGTTGTCCATACCTAACTGACCGTTTGTGTTGTAATAACTCTGGGGAAGTGATTTACCTGTAAATCCGATGTAAGATTGGTCACAGTCCTGGCATGGGATCTCATAGACCCAGAGTCTTTGGGAGATGTCTTTTGTGGACGTTAATCAGGGATTTGGCTAAGGTATTTGGGTAGGTAAATGCAAACACGCAGACACACATATGGTTGGGTTACCCTAATTTATAGCAGCAACTGCCGGTACAAGAGTCAAATGAT
>NC_087216.1:34998498-35018498 GCF_015104395.2 Macrobrachium nipponense
TGTACACAAATACAGATTCAAGTAATAAGATATAAGACATAATATGCATATGATGATATCCGTAAATAATAGTGATCACGTGATATATACTGATACAGTTTTTCACTTAATCTCTTTAAGATACATATGCTACAGAAAATACTAATGTACTCTGATAATTGCATAGAATAAAGATTAACATGATAAAAATCATATTTTAACTGATAAAAATTCATATATGAAGTGATAAAAATCATTAATTTTTATGCTAACGGATTCATGGTGTACACAAATACAGATTCAAGTAATAAGATATAAGACATAATATGCATATGATGATATCCGTAAATAATAGTGATCACGTGATATATACTGATACAGTTTTTCACTTAATCTCTTTAAGATACATATGCTACAGAAAATACTAATGTACTCTGATAATTGCATAGAATAAAGATTAACATGATAAAAATCATATTTTAACTGATAAAAATTCATATATGAAGTGATAAAAATTATTCATTTTTATGCTAACGGATTCATTGATTTTTATGCTAACTTTTATATAACTGGTTCATTAATCCATATACTAACTCATATATAACTGCAGTTATTGGTAAGATAAAAGGTAACCGATTGATTATAGGCTACCTGATTTATTTATACATATATATATGGATTCATATAATTATGATTAATATGTGTGTACTTTATACAATTGATTCACATAAACGACTAATCTAAATTATTAATCTAGGTGCACTTTAAATAGATTCTTAGTGCGTACACGCAAATATATATTTCGACTGTTATTTATGATCATTTATATATAGGATACATGATACTTTATATATAGGATACATGACCGAGGTTATACTTCTACACATTTAACTAGCGTTCGAACAACTTTTCGTCCATTACACAGTTCCAGACAACCACCTATAGCCAAATGAAATGGCCAATTCCAAATGGTTAAAACAAGGGGAAAATTGCCTGGTCAGGGTCCAACGTTCTATTTTGCGTTCATACTTGTTCTCTGCATCCTAAGCCACAGGAATACGTTCACGATGAATAAAATCATCCCCAGCACGAGTCCTTCGCCAGTAACGTAGAGTTGAATATCCTTCTGGTCGTAATTGTCAGAAGTATGTCCCTTTTGTAGTCGATTTCCGACAGGCGCCGGAGCTTTCCGCATTAAAACATGATTAACGACGGGATACGGGTGTCGGTCGAAGAAGTCCAGGAAATAAGCTTGTTCACTTATGATGGTGCTTATTCCTTTCACATTGTAGGCGGTTGTTACTTGACTGCAGTCGTCCGCAGCGACGAACAATTTTTTGAAGTTGCGATGTGAAACTCTCGTACTGCAGGATACTGTAACCAGGTTCCATTAATCAGCCTGCAAGTGAAATTATACTTGTCACAAGGGCAAAGTAAATTCAGACAACATCCAAATTCGGGAGGGAGAAAGCCATTAAGAACCAGACTTAACCCACATGAATTCGCTGATATTTTTGGGAATTACAAAAGAGTCAGCTGTACAAACTTTTTTATCCATGCATTAACAATGAGTGAACCTATCCAGGTCTCTGATGACTGTAAAAATATCCATAATTATAAAAAATAAACAGATATCAATACGAATCCCAAAGAAAATTCTATATTACTGGTAGTAAGTTACTAGACAAAGAAGTGGAAAACGGAGCTATTTTTAAGATTGCCCGGCAACATAAGAGTCAAAGAGAATATTAATCATGATTCTGTATTTCTCTATGCTAACTGAAATTAAGCTGTGATACAATCCGATCCTATGTGCCCCTAACAAAAGTTTCATCTTCAATTTTCTCGCGCGCATCCTCTGAGGTTAATTTTAGGCAGGAGGTGCTATGAAAGAACCCACTATGTAACTAATTTCTATATAAACTTTGGGTTTTTCAAGAAAATGTGACATTTTCCCATGAATGTGATTTACTTGAATTGTAATAGACTAATGTTGCAAGTAAATATTTCATATCCATGACTTGATACTTCTAAATGTCCGTTTACCAATGTCATAAGCTGAATTATTGACTCTAATTGTCTATGACGTTCAGAAAAAATTAGTTCATTTTGATGTTATAGAAAATCTGTTTGCTTATTTTGTTCATTAATTTTAAAACGATTGCAATTCCTTAACTAAAGTTGCATTGCACATACGGATAGACACTTGTACCTAACGTCTGCCTTGCCCATGAGAAGTTCGGGCTAAGCATTCTTCTCTCCAGCCACCTGCTTTGCAAGCGGTTTATTGAGGTTAAAAGGAACAATGCTGATCTGGCAAACGCGCCATGCACCTTCAGGACTGATGACCTCATCACCTGGCAGGAGATTGCTCCCAGCCAGCTAAGAGTTACGTTACTTGCTGTAATAAATACGACTTTAGTATAAATTGTGTATTTTTTGTTTTAATACTCCACCCATGCGAGAAGAATGTCTGAAAAAAAACAGTACCAAAATTGAACAATATATTAGTTTCATGTTGGAAATCTGCATTATTGTAAATAAATGTAATTATGTTAAATTAGATATCCCTTATTCAAACTAATGAAAAAAGGTTTCCATACAAAATTCAAATTATATATTATTTGCCCTGTAAGATCCATATAGGATTATTCCATAGATATACATTTTCAACTTCTAGACTTCCTGACTTTAAATCTATTTTATTTTATCTATTTATTTATTTATATTTTTTTTTTTCATGACTACGAATATAAATCACCGGGACAGACAATATGTCAGTAGGTTTTGATATGTGTTTTGAAACTTTTAGCTTATTTGTCATTACTAAAGTGTTAAGTTAGAGTTCAAATCTTTACGGCATATATATTTGGATATTTAATTAACCTATGGTTCACGTTTTGCTTATTGATTCTTATTGTGATTCCTTTTTGTGTTATAATTTGTATCCCTTCCGACTTCTTACGGAGTGTATTATATCGACTCCACTTGTATCCATATTTATTTTATTTTTTATATTTATTTATTTATATATTTTTTATATATATTTGATAAATTAATGGTTGGTTTGAATATGTGGAAAAGTGTCCTAGTGGTGTACCGTATAAGGCTACTTGCAGTATCAATTCTAAAGATACAAGATATGAATGATAAAGGTATTTTAAAACCGCGAGAACCGCTATAATCCAGTTCGGATCCAATATCATGATAAGTGCCAAAATTTCAACTTCGGTCAACTTTGACTCTACCGAATGGTCGAAAAAACGCAATTGTGAGCTAAAACGCTTATATTTTAGTAATATTCAACTATTTACCTTAATTTGCAACAAATTGGAAGTCTCTAGCACAATATTTCGATTTATGGTGAATTTATGAAAAAACTTTTTCCTTACGTCCGCGCGGTAACTCTTCCGAAAAAAAATCATACATGCGATTGTGGTAATGTGTTTGCACCATTTTAAAATTAGCCGTTTACATAAGTTTTATATATGGAAATGTGCGCAATTTCATGCACAATACAACTAAAAACAACCCATGGTTGTAGCTTTTATCAGTTTTTGAAATATTTTCAATATAAAAAATGATAAGTGCCAAATTTTCAACCTTTGTCAATTTTGACTCTACCGAAATGGTCGAAAAACGCAATTGTAAGCTAAAACTCTTATATTTTAGTAATATTCAAGCATTTACCTTCATTTTTTAACAAATTGGAAGTCTCTAGCACAATATTTCGATTTATGGTGAATTTAAGAAAAAAATAACATTTTCCTACGTCCACGCGGTAACTCTTCCGAAAAAATCATACATGCGATTGTGGTAATGTTTGCACCATTTTAAATTAGCCGTTACATAAAGTTTTATATATGAAAATGTGCGCAATTACATTTAGAATACAACGAAAAATAATTGAAGGTTGTAGCTTTGCTCATTTTCGAAATATTTGCATATAAATCACGATAAATAGAAAAAAAAACCACTTTCGGTCAAGTTTGACTCTACCGAAATGGTCGAGAAACGCAATTGTAAGCTAAAACTCTTATATTTTAGTAATATTCAATCATTTACCTTAATTTTGCAACAAATTGGAAGTCTCTAGCACAATATTTCGATTTATGGTGAATTTATGAAAAAAACTTTCCTTCTCTCCGCGCGCGGATTCTCCGCCATAAATCTCCGAATTCCGTACATCGAATTCTCGGAAAATTTGCTCCGTTTCGTATTAGGCATTCCATAGAGTTTTATATATGAAAATGTGCGCAATTTCATGTGAAATAAAACGAAAAATATTTGAAGGTTGTAGCTTTTCTCATTTTCGAAATATTTGCATATAAATCACGATAAATAGAAAAAAAACCACGTTCGGTCAACTTTGACTCTACCGAAATGGTCAAAAAACGCAATTGTAAGCTAAAACTCTTACAATATCGTAATATTCAATCATTGTATTCATTTTGAAACAAATTGGAAGTCTCTAGAACAATATTTAGATTTACGGTGAATTTTTTAAAAAAACATTTTTTTACGTCCGCGCGTTACGAATTCGTACATCATTTTGTGATAATATTTTTCTGGTGTTGATTTTATTGTTTTACAATGTATTATATATCAAAATGATTGCAATTTAGTGTACAATACAACGAAAAAAAAAAGAAACCTCGTTAGCTTTTTTACCGTTTTCTTTGCACAGTGTGATTTTAATACAATTATGTATGAATTTTTTTTTTTTTTTGCTACCATATATTGCTTATTTACATATGTAATGATCATTAGTTTTTTTCATTTCTGATGATTGCATACTAAACTTCAGGCAATGACAAAAAAGGAGCCCATAATGAACTCTTAATCTTCAAAACTAAGCGCGCTGTGATATTTTGAAAAAAATTATTTTTTCCGCTTTCCGCGCTCCACTCAAACCGGCTCCGCATTGGGGGAGTTTTTTTATTTTTAACCACCCGCTTCGGTGTTTAAGGGTTAAGAATGTTTCGTAACTTCAGCCACAGGAATAACGAAAATTCGACCTGTTAAGGAAACACTCAGTTACTCCAAATGAATAAAAAAATTGTACTTAGCTTGATTTTGTGGGAAGTCACGGTGTTCCGATAACGACACACGGCCTTGGCCCTCCTTCTGTTTAGCGGATGACCTGGTTTGGCTTGAGTTTCCCCCGTGCACGTTCTTCGTTTGTTGGATGATTCGATTCCTTGAAGATCCGATGCTGAAGATGCGTTCGGTTTGTTTCTTGAAGTTATGTACTGCTGAAATCGCTCACTAAACGATGATACTAAGTTGCTTGAAGAATCTCTTGCTTTCGTCGTCGTTGATTTCTGATATTGTACATTATTCATTATTCTGGTTTTTTCTTCGGAAAGACGTTTGTAGAGTTCTTGTAGTAGTCTGCCACCAATATTAGGCTGTTGCCTTGTATAATAAGGCGCCCTATGAGGTAATGTTAGACTTGCGATAATCTTACGCTAAGTCGGTTGGTTATGCACTGCCATACTCATTGGAGTGTCTTGGGGTTTGATGATAACTTACGAAGTGGTTATGACGACGATGTGTTAAACTCATGATGATATCTTTTCTGATGTGAGGTTTCTAGTAGAAAACACGAAGTATAAAAAATACTTCTATTCTTCTGAGATTACATGATCTGAATATCAGACAGGGTTGTACAGGTCTGCCAATGACGATGGCTTGATCGCTTCTGCCCACGATGATGGCTAATTCCACTCTGTTCTGACTACCATCTCGGTTACAAGTCATAAAGGAAGCAGACAGTAGCTCGAATATATGAACATACATACAAAATGAGACACATTAGAAATCACGTAGGCCGTTTGAATTATAGGTCACGGTAGTTGTCTCAAGCAGGAAGCTTGGACTAATGTTTCAAAACAAATGAATGACCACAGGTGACGGCATGTCATCTTAGCCTACTTTATTGTTTAGTATACTTTATCGTCTCTGGTCTGATCACATTCCTGCAAGCAATCTGGTTGACCTCTTTAGTTTTAGTTTTTTATATATATGGAATAACATTCCATATTTTTATTATGTAATCACTTACATATATATATATATATATATATATAATATATATATATATATATATATATATATATATATATAATATATATATATATATATATATATAATATATATATATATATATATATATATATATAAATATATATATATATATATATATATATATATATAAATATATAGATATATATATATATAAAAATATATATACGTTTATATATATACATGATATATGTTATATAACTATTATAATTATCACTATTGTATTTCGGAAGAAGGGCATCTTTCAAGTAAAGTTCGTGAAAAAGAATGGCCATCTGGATGCCGTTGAGTTTACCATTGCAATTTCTCAATCTCTCGAATGAGTTCCTACCGTAGCAGTAGGTAAATCATATGACAGCTGTCCAGAGTTCATTTATTCCTTAAGGAATCCTTAAGGAATAAATGAACTACAATATAAACTACAATATAAACCCAATGAAATTTAAACGGCCATTTTTTCTACATGAATGTTGTTGTTAATAAATTATTATGGCCTTTTGGAGGAAAACAAATAGAGAGAAAAAAGATGAAACTGTGAAGCATTACAAAATAAAAATTAAGTGTATATATATATATATATATATATATATATATAGATATATATATCTATATATATACATATACATATATGTATGTATATATGTAAGTGTTTACATAATAAAAATATGGAATGTTAGTCCATATATATAAAAGACTAAAACTAAGAGGTTTCAACCAGATTGCTTGTAGGAATGTGATCAGACTAGAGACGCTGAAGATGAACGTATAAATAAAAGTAGGCTAAGATAACATGCTGTCACCGTAGTCATTCATTTGTTTATAAAACTCTAGTCCAAGCTCCCTGCTTGAGACAACTACCGCGACCTATAATTCAAATGGCCTACGTGATCTGTAGCGTGTCTATTTTGATTGTGTGTTCGTATTGTAACTATGGTCATCAGATTGTATGTTCATATGTGCGAGCTACTATCTGCTTCCTTCATAACTGGTAACCGAGATGGTAGTAGAGCAGAACAGAGTTAGCTATCGTCATTAGAAGACCTGTACCTCTTTACCTAAGCTTTATCATGTAGAGAGAATGAATTATCCATCATCATTGCCAGAAGCGATCAAGCTATCGTTATTAGAAGACTTGTACAATCATACCTGATCTTCACCATGTTAAAAACTTCAGAAGAATATATATATATACTTCGTGGTTCTACTAGATCCTCACCTAATCACCGAATCATCATGAGTTTTTTAACACATCGTCGTCATAAACAAGAAGATAATCCCGACTTGGTAAGTGATCTACAAACCCAAGACACTCCATTGAATATAGAAGTGCAATACCAACCGACTTAGCGTAAGATTATCGCAAGTCTAACATTACCTCATAGGGCGCCTTATTATACAAGGCAACAGCCCTAAAAGTGGTGGCAGTGGACCAGAGGAACTCTACAACTTCTCTGAAGAAAAACCAGAATAATGAAGTATCATATAAGAACTCTTCAATGACGACGAAAGCAACAGATTCTTCAAGCAACTTAGTATCATCGTTTAGTGAATAACTTCAAGAAACAAACCGACGTGTCTTTTCCTACGGCAACGCAAGCTTCGTCTCTCATTAGAATCATTCAATAAAACATCGTTAGTGAGCGTTTCCGGCACTTCAAAAACAAACCGAACGCGTCTGCAGCATCGGATCTTCAAGGGTCGAATCATCGAAACAACGCGCACGGGAAGGGGGAAAAACTCAAGCCAAACCAGGTCATCCGCTAAAGAGGAGGGCCAAGGGTCACATCGTTATCGGAACACCGTGACTTCCCACAAAAGCAAGCTAAGTACAATTTTTTATTCATTTGGAGTAACTGAGTGTTTCCTTTGCAGGTCGAATTCGTTATTCCTGTGGCTGAAGTTACGAGACATTCTTAATCTTACTTTTTTACAGAAACTATCTACATCATTGAGATTTCGCTACTGCGAGTTTTTATCTTTCAGTGCTGTTTCAGAAGTTCTACTGAAATATCATAATCATATACTATGTTAATTTTATCATTTTGGGTGATTATTAACCCCTCCCCTTACGTAACAAATCATATTAAACAGTGAATATGCGTTTACGCAGTGACGTCTGTATTATACAGAGGCATGGATAGGGTCGGTTAGGCACCGTAGCGATTAGAAAACACACAAAAACAAGTGGAACACCCGTACAAATCTAGATAAATTAGAGGTAACACTACTATTTCGGGTCATGACAATAAATGCTCCTTTGCAAGTCCCGATCGCAGTTTTAGCCTTGAGTTTTTTGAGTTATATAAAATATCGAATCTCAATGACTCAACTTAACTTTAAAAATACGGCTGGATTGCAAGGAATAACATGTCTGTAAAAAACTTTCATTAGGCTAAATGCGCTGACCAGGATCCCTCACTATTTCAAATTTTAGCAAAGAATGAAGTAAACAACAGCAAGTACAAACAATTAATATTGAATGCAGTAGAGATAACTTGTCTTAATAGTAATCGTTCAATTCTTTATAGTTCGTCATTCATACGTTCGTTGTTTTACACGTAACCAACAACAGAATGTTAAAAACACACAATCACGTTGCCGATGGTAATAAAGAGAAAGGATCCTAATTATTACAAAAAAAACAAAAAAAAGAATAGAAACAGTAGCCCTCAGAATCAAACAAGCAAACTCGGTTACTGTGTCACCTAGTCAAGCGGTCAGGTTAGTTAAATCTGCCGAGTCTTCGAGCAAAGCAAATTCCACACAATAAGCGACTCTAGCAGAGTGGGGAAAAGCGATGTTGGATCATACATGCCAAATACCTTTTTGAATTAAAAAGGAATTTCCTTATGCAGCACACGACCGTATCAAATAATCAGAGCAGGTTCTCGTTTCTTTTTAATACATAAGTTATTATAAGTAGTGGTGGATTAAGCCCAACTGTACGCGCCGTAAAAATTAGAATATCTAGTTTTATTTCTTTAGTACACGTAATATCCTGTGATTACGGATTCACCGTCTGTTGTTCGAACTTCCCTAATGAGAAGTCCGGATAAGCGAGCGCTTACAGATACCTCTATAGTTTATAAAAAAACCATTGATCTGTATGTAGTGTAATTGTAAGATCCATCTAGGGGTATACAAAATATTATCTTACATCCTGCAAAAAATAAGGCATGGTTTATCAAAGGAAAAATCCTATAAACCTTCCAAACATATTAAAATCAGTTTGAACAAAAAAAAAAAAAAAGAGACAATTAATCAAATAATAACTTATATAAAGGAACTATACATTTGTCTCATAAATCGTAACATTGTTCAAATGACCCAACAGAATTCCTCCCACAACCGCAGTCGTAGTTTGCACGCAAAATCTCGAGAAGCATGCACCCTCGAAGTCTTAGTGCGTGTAAAAGACGTTTGCTGGGAAATTTTATCCTTCCCGACACTCTGAAATATAACGATTTCGCGAACAAAGCCCTAGACACGGTTGAACTAGCAGCAACAAGTTAAATCTAGTGATCCACAAACGTATACATATCGTGGATACGGAAGTTATAAATATCGCATTTTTATTGTTGCTAATTTTTAATCCCGCCCAAGCAGTCGTGGATGAATCTCTCTGCTAATCTATCTAAAGTAATATCCGTAAAGTCATTCAAGCAGAGGTGATTCAGCAGAAATTTTTTTTTATCTTTTACCTGAATACCAGGAAGTTTCTCCACTAGCGAGTGATCTCTGGGAGAAAAACGGATGTCATTGAAACAAAATACGGTTTTAAGGACAAACATAAAGCTATATACGTACCTTCGTATAGACTCTCAATGCAATTTCAAAATAGAGATAAATGACGAAGTTGAAAAATGTTAGTAATAGGAGCCATTAGGAAATCAAATAGGCCCATATAATTTTCCCTCAAAACGTCCATTGCCATAAAAGATCGGACTTGGCGTATCTGCGTAGATTTCTGTCGCTTAAACAAGGAAAGGACTCCCGACTCCCAGAGTAGTGATTCAGTGCCATGTACGACGACATTTTATCTCTGTTAGGTTAGAATAAATTTTCACCGGCTTGGACTTAACTTAAAGGCTTTTACCAGATACCATTATCTAAGTGATTGTACCTCATACACCGTTTCAGCACACTCAGGGGATGACATTATCAATTTTTACGTATGCCTCCGGCTTACGTTGCGCCCCAATTACAAATATAGTGTTTGGAGACTTTTAGGGGCTATTACCCTACATGCCTATATGGTTGGTCTTGTAATCTTTTCTAATACCTTAGAAGTACATTCACATAAACTAGAGCTATTGCTATAGAGACAAAGACAAATAATCTCAGAGTAAAATATCTAAATGTGAGTTTTTAAAAACAGAACATGTTTATCTAGGTTTTATGTGTCTAGTCAAGGTCTTAAAGTAGTCCATGGTAAGGTGTCGGCTATCATAACTTCCGGTACCTATTAACGTAAAAGGAGGATACAGCACTTTTGCGCTGTAGTGGGTATTACAATCGTTTGTAAATATGTAACTCTTCAATCATGACAGCTCCTTTAACAGATCTTACGAAGAAAGGGCGTAGATTTATTATGGTCTAAAAAGCATCAACAGGCGTTCGATATCTTAAAAGCGGAATAATGCAGCTCACCTAACTAAAATCCCTGCATTTAAATAAGGAATTTTTTTATTGCAAACAGACGCCTCAGACCAAGGGGTAAGAGGGGTACTACTTCAGTAATATGATAAACAGTTTCTTTCCTATAGCTTTTATTCACGTAAACTAAAGCCCTTTGAAAGTAAATATGCAGTAATAGGCAAGGAAGGGCTAGGTATCTTTAACTCACTAGTACATTTTAAGTTCATAATCTATGGCTATCCTGATAAAGTCCTTACTGAACATGAGTCCTTTACCGAGTTTTTCAAAGGCTTTAATCACAGTCCAAAAGGAACTCGGTGACAAATGATCATTCAGGTCTTTGGAGCCAAGATAAGATATCTACCTGGGAAAGCAATTATCATAGCTGACGCATTATCCCGCAATCCCGCACCATACAGCAAAGAACCATTAATTGGACTAAATAGATATAGAAACATCCGTGCCTATTGTTAAAACCGTATCTAAACAAGAAAATTCCTTAACCCAAGAGATCACGAGCATTGAATATCTGGGTCGGAGCGCAGAACTGTTACAAACTGAACAAAGCAAGAGTCAGCAGCAATAAGCAAAAACAATAAACACTTCGAACGGAAACAGGGTCAGCGACTAAGCAAAAAAACAATAAACACTTCGAGCAGAAACCCTAAAGCAAAAGTATATTTAAAGTATGTGTATCAGAATTATGTAATCAAATGTAATATTATATGTAGGTCCGTGACGAGGAAAACTCGAAGAACACAGCAGGTGACTAACGACCAGGTAGTAGTAATAATCTCTTTCATACCAATCGTCCTAAACTGGTTGCATTCCGTCATCCAGGGTTTCCTATTATGTCACAGAAAGCCAAATCACTGTTTTACTGGCCTACAATGCTTACAGATATAAAAAGCACATAACTAATTGTAACACGTGTCATGAAAACAAGGGATACACTAAGATACCTGTCAGTTTAGGGGCCTATCCTGTGCCAAATCAATCCTTGAAAGAATATGCGTAGAATTATTAACAGAATTACGAGTCTGACAGAGGAAATAAACACTTCTTAGCGTTAATAGTTCCTTGACACGTTATATAGAATTAATAGCACTAAAAACAAACACCGCAATTGAGTGCGCTAGGTATATTTATGAGTGCTAAATCAGTAAACATGGAATTCAACACATAATAATCTCTGACTTGGGTGGTGTAAATCAATAATAATCTCCTTAACTCGCTGTGTGAAATTCCTTTCCATTAAGAAAACCAATAATATATTTTATCACCCAGAGTCAATCGGTTTGGGTAGAATAAGAGATAAATAAGAAAGTGTCAATGTCTTACGAGTTACAACTCGTGATACTGGATCCTAACTGGATTATAGCGGTTCTCGCGGTTTTACTTTATCTTTATCATTATATCTCGTATCTGTAGAAATGATACCGCAAGTAGCCTTATACGGTACGCCGCTAGAACACTTTTCCACATATTCAAGCCAACCATTAATTTATCAAATATATATAGAAAAAAAAAATATATAAATAAATAAATATAAAAGATAAAATAAATATGGATACAAGTGGAGTCAATATAATACACTCCGTAAGAAGTCGGAAGGGTTACAAATTATAATAAAAAAGGAATCACGATAAAATCAATAAGCAAAACGTAACCATAGGTTAATTAAATATCCAAATATATATGCATAAAGATTTGAACTCTAACATTAACGCTTTAGTAATGACAAATAAGCTAAAAGTTCAAATACACATCAAAACCTACTGACATATGTCTGTCCGGTGATTTATATTCGTAGTCAAATAAATAAATAAATAAATAATAAATAAAATAAAATAAAATAAAATAAATAAAATAAAAGAGATTTTAAAGTCAGGAAGTCTAGAAGTGAAAATGTTATCTATGGAATAATCCTATATGAATCTTATACAGGGCTAATAATATATATAGAATTTGTATGGAAACCTTTTTCATTAGTTTGAATAAGGAATATTTAATTTAACATAATTACACTCATTTACAATTATGCAGATTTCCAAACATGAAACTAATATATGTTCAATTTTGGTACGTTTTTTTTCAGACATTCTTTTCGTGTGGGTCGACTATTAAAAAACAAAAAACAAAAAAATTTTTATACCAAGTCGTTTCTTTTACAGCAAGTAACGTAACTCTTAAGCTGGTGACGACGTCATCAGTCTAGAAGATGCCTGTCGCGTTTGCCGACTAATCATTGTTCTTTATAAACCTCATAAACCGCTTGCGAAGCAGATTGACTGGAGAAAGGAATGCTTAGCTCATGAACTTCACATGGTGGTTCATAGGTCATAGGACATACCACATAACCTATTCTTATCCGTGTGTGCAATGCAATTTTAGTTAAGGACTTGCAATCGTTTTAAATAATAAACAAAATAAGCAAATAGAATTCTATAACAACAAAATGAATTAATTTTTTTCTGAACCTCATAGACATTTAGAAGTATCAAGATATTGTATATGAAATATTTACTTGCAACATTAGCCTATTACAATTCAAGTAAAACATTCATGGGAAAATGTCACATTTTCTTGAAAAAACCCAAAGTTTATATAGAAATTAGTTTACATAGTGGGCTTTTTTCGTTGCATCTCCTACCTATAATAAAGTTTTTAAAATTAACCTCAGAAGATGCGCGACGAGAAAATTGAATATGAAACTTTTGTTAGGGGCACATAGGATCAGATTTTATCACAACTTAATTTCAGTTAGCTATAGAGAAATACAGAATCATGATTAATATTCTCTTTGACTCTTATGTTGCCTGGCAATCTTACAAGCTCCGTTTTCCACTTCTTTGTCTAGTAACTTACTACCAGTAATATCGAATTTTCTTTGGGATTCGTATTGATATCTGTTTATTTTTTATTAATTAATGGATATTTTTACAGTCCTCATAGACCTGGATAGGTTCACTCATTGTTAACGCCATGGATAAAAAAGTTTGTACGGCTGACTCTTTTGAATTCCACAAATATCAGCGAATTCATGTGGGTTAAGTCCGGATCTAAATGGCTTTATCTCCTCCCGTATTTGGATGTTGTCTGAATTTACTTTGCCCTTGTGACAAGTATAATTTCACTTGCAGGCTGATTAATGGAACCTGTTACAGTATCCTGCAGTACGAGAGTTTCACATCGGCAACTTCAAAAAAATGTTCGTCGCTGCGGACGACGGCAGTCGAGTAACAACCGCCTACAATGTGAAAGGAATAAGCACCATCATGGACTTCTTCGACCGACACCCGTATCCCGTCGTTAATCTCGTTTTAATGCGGAAAGCTCCGGCGGCTGTCGGAAATCGACTACAAAAGGGACATACTTCCGACAAATTACGACCCGAAGGATATTCAACTCTACTTTGCTGGCGAAGGACTCGTGGCTGGGGATGATTTTATTCATCGCGAACGTAATCGTGTAGTGTCTGGAACTGTGTAATGGACGAAAAGTTGTTCGAACGCTAGTTAAATGTGAAGTAGTATAACCTCGGTCATGCATCCTATAGATATAAAGTATCATGTATCATAATATATTGATCTATATAACAGAGTCGAAACTATATATGCGTGTACGCAATAGGAATCTATTATATAAAAAACATGATCATAAATAACAGAATCTAAATATATCTTGCGTGTACGCAATAGGAATCTATATAATGAATCATACAGAATTTCTAAATATATCTTTGCGTGTACACAGGAATCTATAGTGTATATAATCATAATTATATGAATCCATATAACATATGTATAAACAAATCAGGTAGCCTATAATCAATCTGTTACCTTTTATCTTACCAATATCTGCAGTTATATATGAGTTAGTATATGGATTAAGTGAATCAGATATATAACAGTTAGCATAAAAATCAAACGAATCAATCAGCATAAACATTTATAATTTATCAATTCATTATATGAATTTTTTGATCAGTTAAAATATGATTTTATCATGTTAATCTTCATTCTATGCAATTATCAGAGTACATTAGTATTTTCTGTAGCATATGTATCTTAATGAAATGAAGTGAAAAAAACAAAAAAAATGTATCATTATATATCCGTGATCACTATTATTTACCAATATCATTGTTTTATATTTTATTACTTGAATCAATTCATGTACACCATGAATTTTTATTTACTTATATATATATATATTCAAAAAGTGTCTGTATCACACTCCTATAAGTCAAATGCAAGTCAAGTTTGAGTAATATTCAGTAGTTGGTTTTGGTAGCTGACTGAGCTAATGTAAGTGTTTACATAATAAAAATATGGAATGTTAGTCCATATATATAAAAGACTAAAACTAAAGAGGTCAACCAGATTGCTTGCAGGAATGTGATCAGACTAGAGACGCTGAAGATGACGTATACAATAAAAGTAGGCTAAGATAACATGCCGTCACCTGTAGTCATTCATTTGTTTATAAACTCTAGTCCAAGCTCCCTGCTTGAGACAACTACCGCGACCTATAATTCAAATGGCCTACGTGATCTGTAGCGTATCTCATTTTGATTGTGTGTTCGTATGCAACTATGTCATCAGATTGTATGTTCATATGTTCGAGCTACTATCTGCTTCCTTCATAACTGGTAACCGAGATGGTAGTAGAGCAGAACAGAGTTAGCTATCGTCATTAGAAGACCTGTACCTCTTTACCTAAGCTTTATCATGTAGAGAGAATAGAATTATCCATCATCATTGCCAGAAGCGATCAAGCTATCGTTATTAGAAGACTTGTACAATCATACCTGATCTTCACCATGTAAAACTTCAGAAGAATATATATATTTTTATACTTCGTGGTTTCTACTAGATCCTCACCTAATCACCGAATCATCATGAGTTTAACACATCGTCGTCATAAACAAGAAGATAATCCCGACTTGGTAAGTGATCTACAAACCCCAAGACACTCCATTGAATATAGAAGTGCAATACCAACCGACTTAGCGTAAGATTATCGCAAGTCTAACATTACCTCATAGGGCGCCTTATTATACAAGGCAACAACCCTAAAATATATATGTATACACACTTAAATTCACGGTAGAAAGGTGAGTGAAAAAGTGGGGACTTAGAACAAGTACTTTCGTAGTTTATTCTACATTTTCAATTTCACACTGAAAATAATAGAAAATGACAGATCTTTATATACAACAACAGAAAAGGGAGGCCCGGGTTACAGTTTGTTAATGTGGTTGGCATATTCTTTAAGCAAAAGAGACAAGGAGGGAAGATCAAGGGACAATCCAGTATGGAGATTTAAATTCCTCGTTGACGTGGCTTCAATAAAAATGGATTCCAACAGATTTCTTTTGCGGTGATATTTGCAACTTCTATTATATTCAGTGTGAACTTGAAAATGAAGAATAAACTATGAAAGTACTTGATCCAAGTCCCCAGTTTTTCACTCACCATTCTACCCTGGATTGAAATATATTCCCAAGTACGTGTTCCTTTCGTGATACATTGGACATGTATATATATATATAAATATATATATATATATATATATATATATATATGTATGTATATATCCTCAGGTGAAAAATATTTTCCACCTGTGGATATGTATGATAAATGAATCACGTGCTTAAGTGATTATAATCATATACATATATATAAATATATATATATATATATATATATATATATATATATATATATATATATATATATATAAATATATATATATTATATATATATACATACACGTGTGTGTGTGTGTATATAGTGTATAATGACACGCATTGCAACCTTTTAACTTTTTTTTCTTATCAGCGAATCAAGGATAACCTGCAGCTAAATCATTCTCATCCTCTCGCCGCCAGCTGACCTCACCACTGACCCATGTAAAGCAAACAGGGTGAAGGGACCTTTGCCAGAGTGAAGGGTCGGTATTTAACGCTCCTCTTTAAATTACCGTCCATTTTGATGATATGAATACAATATAGGAGATATTTCCGATGATACTAATTCGTCATTTATGCTGCGTTAAGTTCAACGACTTTCATGGTTCGGAAATTCCATGACTCCGCTGCGTAACTAGCGTTTAGTGGCGGGCGGGGCGGACACTAAAAGTGCCGCCCCATTCCTGTGCTAGAAAGCACTAAAGTGGTGAAAATTAAAGACGCATTCTAAGCCTTAACATCTCGATGATTTATTTTATTTCATAGAACTAAAACAAAAACAACAGCAGGTTTACAACGGAATCCTACTGAGCTCTGTTAGAAGCGAATTCGCTACAACATCATCAAAAGTCCAGTTGTGCTACACCAGACCTGCTCAAAAGATGCCAGAGTGCCACCGCCCCCCCCCCCCCCCCCCCCCCCCCCCCCCCCTCCCCCCCCCCCCCGGCCCCTTATTTACGTCACTGCCAATGAGAATGGGAAGTTTGCGCTTGTTAGTAAACCCCTCTTGTAAGGAAACATCCAAAGAGAAGAAAGTCAACTGGGAGCGTCAGATCCATCTTGGAAAGTCAAAAAGAGAACAGAGTTTAACTGTATCAAAGAATCAAACGCTTCGAAAGTAAAATATAACTTTCTTGTTTATAATTATGCAGCCTTTTCCACCAAATAATTAAACCACTCTATGAGTAACTTTTGTTTAGAAAACAAAATTCCTTTAAATTTTCAACAAATCTTTAAAGATTATTATTTTTCACAAATCTCATCCTTTACAATTTCAACAAATCTTTAAAAATTATTACTATTAACAGATCTCATCCTTTAAATTTTCAACAAATCTTTAAAAATGACTATTTTTAACAAATCTCGTCCTTTAAATTTTCAAGAAATCTTTAAAAATTATAATTTTTAACAAATCTCATGTTGATTATGTGCGCTGTACATATGTAAATCATATTTTATGTATTCGTTCAAAACACTGTGCCTAACTAGAGCCTTTGAGTGGGGGTGAGACAAACAGAGAGCGAAGGGCAGCTAGAGTGAGAGGTTCCCTCAAGCGAATGACGAGTTAAATTAGGCCCTCTAAATTGATTACACTCATTCAGGGTAAAAGTTTATCTGGATCATTCTTTTTGTATAAAACTAGAACTCATAATAACTGAAACTCCGTTTTATTAAACAAGCAGTCATGGAAAACAGTTTTTAATGTCAGGCGATGCCCTTTCGGTGATGGTCAGACTCCGCCTAATATTGAATTGAATTGAACATAGAATTTAGGCGAAAGGCCAAGGGCTTGGACCTATGAGGTCATTCAGCGCTGAAACGAAAATTGACGGTAAAAGTTTTGAAAGGTGTAACAGGAGGAAAACCTCGCAGTTACACCATGCATCAATTGGTAGAAGAGGGTGGAAAGTAAGATGAAAGAAAGAGAATACGAAAAGAGGTATAGTAAAAGGAACGAAAGGGGTTGCAGCTAAAGGTCAGGGGCATGCTGCTAAGAACCTTGAGTAATGCCTGCAGTGCACCGCATGAGGTGCACTGACGGCACTACCACGCTACGGGGGACTGCCCAAAAGCACAATGCTGGTGAACGCTGAGTTCGAACTTTCCTCCCTGCTTACACTCAGGGAGTCTTCTCTCACAGCTAAGTTGCGATGCAACAGCACTCGCCTCTCAGTCAGTTTGATAATAACCTACTATGAGATTCAGGGTCTCTGTAACACGGTTTTTTGGACTTTGCTCCTTGTCAAAGCATCGGATGTGGCTGAAAGTTGACATATGTATATTTTACAACCACACACAAATTTTGTCAGCATTATCAATAACCTAAACCCGATAGTTTTGATTTTTATAGAGTAAAAATGATCTAGCCGCCCCGCGCCATGGCCATTATTACGAGCCAGAGTCGAAAAACATTCATTATACGTAACCAAGGTAAACAACTTTTGACGAAATGTTGCCCCGCCCATCCACCAGACAGAAACCTCAATCGCTCTGAAACCCAAAGACTTTATGAATGGCGGAACGATACATAGATGTGGGTGGGGTATCAGTGCTAGCGTAGTAATACTACTGTAGCAGTAGTGCTGCAACAGTATAGCAGTAATATACATGAATTAAACGTTTAGGCCAACTGCTGGGATCCTTGAGGATCATTTAGCACTTCTTACAACTACTCGAGAAATTAGTTTTTATAGCCAGAAGTTAAATTTTCTAATCCAACAATGCCCATGGTAGCTTTCAGTGTTATCCTAATTATAACGAGGCGAAAGTGGGTGGAGCCTCATGAAGTCATCATTCTGACGATAATTATTGGTGAAAGTTTAAAGCCAATATACGGTACCGGCTATTTTATTTTCAGTAAATAGGTAGATAGCCAATAAATAAAAATTGCTTGACATTGGATACAGCAGTTATCAAATCAAGCTTATCTACTATGTTTTTTAAAATTGCCAACTATTCCCTAAATCTTGTCAATCTGATTGTGACCTATAAAGTAGACTGTAATTTCTTAGGAAACTTATTTTGGGAGTTAGACTAATAATCGAAGTGTTTTTGTATTTATTAACATATTTTGTTGGTTTGTTCATTATCACAATTATCAGTGGAGAGGTTCCAGAGTTCATAAAGGTGCACTGCTTTGCTTGTATTTAAATTTGTATGTCATTGTTGCCCGAGGTTAAGCCTTCGTTACGTATAGCCCATCATCCATCGAGAAAGAGGGAAGAAATGCTGCCATGAGTTACGTAACGAGTGCGTTCGAAACCTTTTCTCTGAGTAAGTTGGCCCGTCTTCAAAAAAAGCCACTTTTACATTATAAGTACCAAATTTATTCAATCTACGTAATGCAGAATACAGTCAAAATTTATGTGTAGATATAATATGAATTCTGAATAAGCGTTATATTTATGAAATGCATAGATAAAAAGTCGTTGCGAAAAAACCGTGTTACAGAGGCCCTGAATCTCATAGTAGTATAGTTGAACAGAGAGAGACAATTGTAAGTAGATTTCGGAGAGCGAAGTCGTAAAAAATTACCTAAGTCACTGGTAGGGGACTTCATCTAATATCTTATATATATATATATATATATATATATATATATATATATATATATATATATATATATATATATATGTATATATATATATATATATATATATATATATATATATATATATATATATATATTATATATATAAATAATATATATGTATGTATATATATGTATATATATATATATATATATATATATATACTATATATATATATATATATAATATACATGATATATATGTATGTATGTATATATATATATATGTGT
>NC_087216.1:35023498-35031079 GCF_015104395.2 Macrobrachium nipponense
TGTTTCCAGAAGTTCTACTGAAATATCATAATCATATACTATGTTAACTTTATCATTTTGGGTGATTATTAATCCCTTACGTAACAAATCATATTAAACAGTGAATATGCGTTTACGCAGTGGACGTCTGTATTTATACAGATGCATGGATAGGGTCGTTAAGCACCGTTAGTGATTAGAAAAAACACACAAAAAAACAAGTGGAACACCCGTACAAATCTATATAAATTAGAGGTAACACTATTTCGGGTCATGACAATAATGCTCCTTTGCAAGTCCCGATCGCAGTTTTAGCCTTGAGTTTTTTGATTATATAAAATATCGAACCTCAATGACTCAACTTAACTTTAAAAATACGGCTGGATTGCAAGGAATAACATGTCTGTACAAAAAAAACTTTTTCATCAGGCTAAAATGCGCTGACCAGGATCCCTCACTATTTCAAATTTTAGCAAAGAATGAAGTACAAACAGTTAATATTGAATCAGTAGAGATAACTTGTCTTATTAGTATCGCTCAGTTCCTAATAGTTTTCGTCATTCATTGCTTTATACGTAACCCAGCAACATAATGCTAAAAACACACAAATACGTTGCCGATGGTAATAAAGAGAAGGATCCTAATTATTACAAAAAGAAATAGAAACAGTAGCCTTTCAGAATCAAACAAGCAAACTCGGTTACTGTGTCACCTAGTCAAGCGGTCAAGGTTAGTCAAAAACTGCCGAAGTGTTCAAAACATAGCAAATTCCACACAATAAGCGACTCTAGCAGAGTGGGGAAAGCGATGTTGGTTCATACCAATATCTTTTGAATTAAAAGGATTTTTCCTATGAAACACACGACCGTATAAGTAATCAGAGCAGGTTTTCGTTTTAATTTTAATACATTAAGTTATAATAAATACTGGTGGATTAAGCCCAACTGTACGCGCCGTAAAAATTAGAATATCTTGTTTTATTTCTTTAGTACACGCAATATCTTGTATTTACGGACTCACCGTCTGTTGTTCGAACTTCCCTAATGAGAAGTCCGGATAAGCGAGCGTTTACAGATACCTCTATAGTTATAAAAAACATTGATCTGTATCTAGTGTAATTGTAAGATTCATCTAGGGGTATACAAAATATTATCTTACATCCTGCAAAATAAGGCGTGTTTTATCAAGGAAAATCCTATAAAACCTTCAAACATATTAAAATCCGTTTGAACAAAAATGAGACAGTTAATCAAATAATAACTTATATAAAAGAACAAATACATTTGTCTCATAAATCGTAACATTGTTCAAATGACCCAACAGAATTCTCCCACAACCGCAGTCGTAGTTTGCGCGCAAAATCTCGAGAAGCATGCACCCTCGAATGTCTTAGTGCGTGTAAAAAGACTTTGCTGGGAAATGAAATTTTAATCCTTCCCGACACTCTGAAATATAACGATTTCCGCGAACAAAGCTCTAAAAGTATACATATCGTGGATACGGAAGTTATAAATATCGCATTTTTTATTGTTGCTAATTTTTAATCACGCCCAACCAGTCGTGGATGAATCTCTCTGATAATCTATCTAAAGTAATATCCGCAAAGTCATTCAAGCAGAGGTGATTCAGCAGAATTTTTTTTTTTTTTTATCTTCTACCTGAATACCAGGAAGTTTCTCCACTAGCGAGTGATCTCTGAAAAGAAAAACGGATGTAATTTAACACAAAATACGGTCTAAGGACAAACATAAAGCTATTTACGTACCTTCGTATAGATTCTCATGAAATTTCAAAATAGAGATAATGACGAAGTTGAAAAATGTTAGTAATAGGAGTCATTAGGAAATCAAATAGCCCTAATAATTTTTCCCTCAAACGTCTGCCTGCCATAAAAGATCGGACTTGGCGTATCTGCGCAGATTACGGTCGCTTAAACAAGGAAACGACTTCCGATAGTTTCCAGTGCGATGTACCGACGACATCTTATCTCTGTAGGTTAGAATAAATTTTTTTCACCAACTTGGACTTACTTAAATGCTTTTACCAGATACCATTACCTAAGTGATTGTACCTCATACACCGTTTTCAGCACACTCAAGGGACATTATCAATTTTTACGTATGCCTCCGGCTTACGTTGCGTCCCAATTACAATATAGTGTTTGGAGGACTTTTAGGGGATAACCTACATGCCTATATGGATGATCTTGTAATCTTTCTAATACCTTAGAAGTACATTCACATAAAGTAGAGCTGTGCACAGAGACAAAGAGCAAATATCTCGAGTAAAATATCTAAATGTGAGTTTTTTAAACCGAACATGTTTATCTAGTTTATGTGTCTGGTCAAGGTCTTAAAAGTAGTCCATGGTTAAGGTGTCGGCTATTCATAACTTTCCGGTACTTATTAACGTAAAAAGGGGATACAGCACTTTTGCGCTGTAGTGGGTATTACAATCGTATGTAAATATGTAACTCTTCAATCATGACAACTCCTTTAACAGATCTTACGAAGAAGAGCGTAGATTGATTATGGTCTCAAGCATCAACAGGCGTTCGATATCTTAAAAGCGGAATAATGCAGCTTACCTAACTTAAAAATCCCTGATTTAAATAAGGAATTTTTTTTTTTTATTGCAAACAGACGCCTCAGACCAAGGGGTAAGAGGGATACTACTTCAGCAATATGATAAACAGTTCTTTCCTATATAGCTTTTTTATTCACGTAAACTAAAGCCCTCTGAAAGTAAATATGCAGTAATAAGCAAGGAAGGGCTAGTATCTTTAACACTAGTACATTTTAAGTTCATAATCTATGGCTATCCTGATAAAGTCCTTACTGAACATGAGTCCTTTACCGAGTTTTTCAAAGGCTTTAATCACAGTCCAAAAGGAACTCGGTGACAAATGATCATTCAGGTATTGGAGCCAAGATAAGATATCGACCTGGGAAAGCAAATATCATAGCTGCGCATTATCCCGCAATCCCGCACCATACAGCAAAGAACCATTAATTGGACTAAATGATATAGAAACATCCGTGCCTATTGTTAAAAACCGTATCTAAACAAGAAAATCCCTTAACCCAAGAGATCGCGCGCATTGAATATCTGGGTCGAGCGCAGAACTGTTACAAACTGAACAAAGCAAGAGTCAACAGATAACCAAAACAAAAACATTCGAACGGAAACAGAGTCAGCAGCAAATAAAACATCAAACCAAAAATAAACATTTCGAAACGGAAACGATAACAGGGTCAGGGTGGCCTAAGCAAAAACAATAAACACTTTTGAGCAGAAACCTAAAGCAAAAGTACATTTAAAGTATGTGTATCAGAATAATGTAATCAAATAATATTATATGTAGGTCTGTGACGAGGAAAACCCGAAGAACACAGCAGATGACTAACGACCAGGTAGTAATAATAATCTCTTCATACCAATCGTCATAAAACTGGTTGCATTCCGTCATCCAGGGTTCTCTACTATGTCCAGAGCCAAAGCCATCACTATTTATTTCTGGCCTACAATGCTTACAGATATAAAAGCACAAATCTAATTTAAACACGTGTCATGAAAAACAAGGATACACTAAGACACCTGTCAGTTTATGGGCCTATCCTGTGCCAAATCAATCCTTGAAAGAATATACGTAGAATTATTAACAGAACTTACGAGTCTGACAGAGGGAATAAACACTTCTTAGTGTTAATAGTTCCTTGACACGTTATATAGAATTAATAGCACTAAAAACAAACACCGCATTGAGTGCGTTACGAATATTTATGAGTGCTAAATCAAGTAAATATGGAATTCAACACATAATAAGCTGTGACTCGGGTGGTGTAAATCAATAATAATCTCCTTAACACGTTGTGTGAATTCCTTTCCATTAAGAAACCAATAATATATTTTATCACCCAGAGTCAATCGTTTGGTAGAATAACGGATAATTAAATAGGAAGTGTCAATGTCTTACGAGTTACAACTCGTGATGTTGGATCCAACTGGATTATAGCGGTTCTCGCGGTTTTAAATACCTTTATCAGTTATATCTTGTATCTATAGAATTAATGCCGCAAGTAGCCTTATACGGTACGCCGCTAGAACACTTTTCCACATATTCAAGCCAACCATTAATTTATCAAATATATATAAATAAATAAATATAAAAAAAAAAAAATAAAATAAATATGGATACAAGTGGAGTCAATATAATACACTCCGTAAGAAGTCGGAAGGGTTACAAATTATAATAAAAAAGGAATCACGATGAAATCAATAAGCAAAACGTAACCAGGGTTAATTAAATATAAATATATATGCGTAAAGATTTGAACTCTAACTTAACGCTTTAGTAATGACAAATAAGCTAAAAGTTCAAACACATATCAAAACCTACTGACATATTGTCTGTCCCGGTGATTTATATTCGTAGTCAATAAAAAAAAAAAAAAGAAATTAAATAAATAAATAAATAAATAAAATAATAAATAAATAAATAAATAAAATAAAATAAAAGAGATTTTAAAGTCAGGAAGTCTAGAAGTGAAAATGTTATCTATGGAATAATCCTATATGAATCTTATACAGGGCTAATAATATATATAGAATTTGTATGGAAACCTTTTTCATATAGTTTGAATAAGGAATATTTATTTAACATAATGCCAACATGAAACTAATATATTGTTCAATTTTTGTACTGTTTTTTTTTTCAGACATTCTTTTCGTGTGGGTCGAGTATTAAAAGACAAAAAAATTTATCCTAAAGTCGTATCTCTTACAGCAAGTAACGTAACTCTTAGCTGGCTGAGAGCAATCTCCTGCCAAGTGACGACGTCATCATTGCCGTATCAGCATTTGTTCCTTTTAACCTCAATAATCTGCTTACACAGGTTTCATCTGTGTGTCGTCTCTGCTTGCAAAAGCAGATTGACTGGAGAAAGGAATGCCTAGCCCGAACTTCTCATGGGCAAAGCAGACGTTAGGTACAAGTGTCTATCGGTGTGCGCAATGCAACTTTAGCTAAGGAGTTGCAATCATTTTAAAATTAATAACAAAATAAGGAAATAGAATTTCTATAACAACAAAATGAATTAATTTTCTGAACCTCATAGACATTTAGAAGTATCAGATATATATGTGAAATATTTACTTGCAACATTAGCCTATTACAATTCAAGTCAAAACATTCATGGGAAAATGTCACATTTTCTTGAAAAACCCAAAGTTTATTTAGAAATTAGTTACATAGTGGGTTTTTTTCGTTGCATCTCCTACCTATTAATAAAGTTTTTAAAATTAACCTCAGAGGATGCGCGCGAGAAAATTGAATATGAAACTTTTGTTAGGGCACATAGAATCATGATTAATATTCTCTTTGACTCTTATGTTGCCTGGCAATCTTACAAATAGCTCCGTTTTCCACTTCTTTGTCTAGTAATTCACTACCAGTAATATCGAATTTTCTTTGGGATTTGTATAGATATCTGTTTATTTGTTATAATTATGGATATTTTTACAGTCATCATAGACCTGGATAGGTTCACCTCCTTGTTAATGCCATGGATAACAAAAAAGTTTGTACAGCGGACTCTTTTGAATTCCAAAATATCAGCGAATTCATGTGGGTTAAGTCTGGTCTAAATGGCTCTCTTCCCTCCCCTGTATTTGGATGTCGTCTGAATTTACTTTGCCCTTGTGACAAGTATAATTTCACTTGCAGGCTGATTAATGGAACCTGGTTACAGTATCCTGCAGTATGAGAGTTTCACATCGCAACTTCAAAAAATCGTTCGTCGCAGCGGACGACTACAGTCAAGTAACAACCGCCTACAATGTGAAAGGAATTTCATGGACTTCTTCGACCGACACCGTATCTCGTCGTTAATCTCGTTTTTAATGCGGAATGCTCCGGCGGCTGTCGGAATCGACTACGAATGGACATACTTCCGACAATTACGACCCGAAGAATATTCAACTCTACTTTGCTGGCGAAGGACTCGTGCTGGGATGATCTATTCATCGCGAACGTAATCGTGTAGCTTAGGATGCAGAGAATAAGTATGAGCGCAAAATGGAACGTTGGACCCGCCCAGGCAAATTTTCCCCTTGTTTTAACCATTGAAAAAGGCCGTTTCAGTGGCTATAGGTGGTTGTCTGGACTGTGTAATGGACGAAAAGTGTTCGAAAGCTAGTTAAAGTGAAGTAGTATAACCTCGGTCATGTATCCTATATATAAATAAAGTATCATGTATCCTATATCTATAAATGATCAATAAATACAGAATTGAAATATATCTTTGCGTGTACGCAATAGGAATCTCTTATATAAATGATCATAAATAACAGAATCTAAAATATATTCTTTGCGTGTACGCAATAGGAATCTATTTAAAGTGCACATATATTAATCATAATTATATGAATCAATATACATATGATAAACAAATCAGGTAGCCTATAATCAATCTGTTACCTTATATTTACCATTATCTGCAGTTATATATGAGTTAGTATATTGATTAATGAATCAGATATATAAACAGTAGCATAAAGATCAACGAATCAAATCAGCATAACATTAATATGATTTTTTATCATGTTAATCTTCATTCTATGCAATTATCAGAGTACATTAGTATTTTCTGTAGCATAAGTATCTTAATGAGATGAAGTGAAAAACTGTATCATTTTATATCACGTGATCACTATTATTTACCAATATCATTGTTTTATATTTATTACTTGAATCAATTCATGTACACCATGAATTTTTATTTACTTATATATATATTCACATAGTGTCTGTATCACACTCCTATAAGTCAAGTGCAAGTCAAGTTTGAGTAATATTCAGTAGTTGGTTTTGGTAGCTGACCGAGCTAATGTAAGTGTTTACATAATAAAAATATGGAATGTTAGTCCATATATATAAAAGTCTAAAACTAAAGAGGTCAACCAGATTGCTTGCAGGAATGTGATCAGACTAAGACGCTAAAGATGACGTATACAATAAGTATGTAAAAAAAAAAAAAAAAAAAAAAAAAAAAAAATTTTTTTTTTTTTTTTTTAGGCTAAGATAACATGCCGTCACCTGTAGTCATTCAATTGTTTATAAACATTAGTCCAAGCTCCCTGCTTGAGACAACTACCCCACCGACCTATTATTCAACGGCCTACGTGATCTGTAGCGTGTCTCATTTGATTGTGTGTTCGTATGAAACTATGTCATTTGGATTGTATGTTCATATGTTCGAACTACTGTCTGTTCCTTCATAACTTGTAACAGAGATGGTAGACAGGCAGAACAGAGTGAGCTATCGTCTTTAGAAGACCTGTACCTCTTTACCTAAGCTTTATCATGTAGAGGAATAGGATTAGCCATCATCATTGGCAGAAGCGATCAAGCTATCGTCATAGAAGACTTGTACGATCATACCTGATCTTCATCATGTAAAACTTCAGAAGAATATACATATTTTTATACCTTGTGTTTTCTACAAGAACCTCACCGAACCATGAGTTTAACACATCGTCGTAAAGATAATACCGACTTCGTAAGTGATCTACAAAACCCCAGACACTCTATTGAAGATGGAA
>NC_087216.1:35031579-35059079 GCF_015104395.2 Macrobrachium nipponense
TATTGAAGATGGAAGTGCAATACCAACCGACTTAGCGTATAGATTATCGCTAGTCTAACATTACCTCATAGGGCGCCTTATCATACAAGGCACAAGCCCTAATACATACATCGAGCTACAAATATCCTTTAATATCCAATTCGCTCTACCTCGGAATTAATTAATATATTTTCATATATGTTAACCGAAGGGGAATTTTCTAGTTGATAATAATATGTCCACTGGAGTCCTGATTCTCCTCAGCCCACTAGGCGCTGGTTCGAACCCACGAGATGACGAAATGATTATCAACTAAAAAATTCCCCTTCGGTTAACATATATGAAAATATATTAATTCCAAGGTAGGGTGAATTGGATATTAAAGGACATTTGTAGCTCATATTAATATATATATATATATATATATATATATATATATATATATATATATATATAAAGTTACGTTATAAACACGATATAAATGACAAGATGTCGTGTCCGTCGTCAGTCATGAAAATTCAGTGACACCTGAATCTTGAGGCGGTGTCACACTAGAACTTTTTCCGACGTCTTTTATCATAATGCCGCCAAACTTTGGGCCACTTAGGCAGTTTATAACCTTGAACGATCGTCACATATTAACCTAAAGTGGTGACAGAAATAAAGTTCTTATATGCCTCACTTACGCTTCATCATTACAACAAACAATTGTACACAAATATAGTTCCACGTTGGCCGACTGCATTTCGCGCTCGGCTACCAACCCGGTGGTCTGAAGTACGATTCTCGGCTCGGCAAACGCGGCACCAGAGGCATGTATTTCTGGTGATAGAAATTCTTTTCTCGATACAATGTGATTCGGATCCCACAATAAGCTGTAGGTCCCGTTGCTAGATAACCAATTGGTTCCTAGTCACGTAAAAATATCTAATCCTTCGGGCCAGCCCTAAGAGAGCTGTTAATCAGCTCAATGGTCTGGTAAAACTAAGATATACTTTCTTTGTACACAAATATGAGTTAGTATTATTTGCTGCTTTATAGCACATTTCAAAACTTGTATTTTCTAGTTCGTGCAGGTGTGATGCTTCCTTAGTGACCCTTTGTTCACTGTTAGTTCGTCTCTTGCCAGAGGTTGTTGGTCAGGTCATTTTAGTTTTACCTCCGGTGTGAGTTCTTGGTGACGCCCATTTTGCCGTTGGTGTTGGTTTATTTTCCCCTTCAACTTATCAACCGCATTGACTCCTTAGTGACAATAATTTTGCCCTTGTATTGACCTCTTGGTGACTTAGATTTTGCTGAATTTTTTATGATTTCAGTTTTACCAAGTAATTACCCTTCTATCCCTTAAGTACTACCTAAGTAGTTACATCTTGGTCGCTCTAGTATTGCCTTCCGTACTGGCTTCTTGTGACTTCAGTTTTACCACCGTCACTGCTTTACTGGTGACTTTAGTTGGTCGACTCGGAGTAAAACTGGCGGCAAAATCCTGGAGAATAACTGAAAACTCGCTTGTGTTACCGTGTCTTGAATGTCCTCTAAAACGCAAAAAAAAAAAAAAAAAAAAAAAAAAGGGAGTCGAGACGGAAAATAGACTTTTAAAGAAATTACCTTATGAATGTTGTGACTCAAAGCACAGCTATTTTGCACGGCTGATAAATATTATCATTATATTAACAGAAATGGCAGTTTCAGCTGGATTTAGTTTAATATTTATTCTATTTTTTTATGATTTTCTCCTCTAGAGGTTGAGAGTCACAGGGAAAATATGCTGGGTCTATCATTGCTATTTAATTATGATGTTTCGAGTAAGTGTTGCTGCTACCCACCTGTAGCATATGCAAATGAATGCGAAAGTCATTGCCATAAACAATTGGGAAAATGGCGTCAGTTACATTTTCAGTCTAATACTCTATTATGCCGTGCCCGCACGGTCGAACTCTGTCTGCAGACACAAAGACGTCTGTAAATTGGCAATTTAAGCGGACAAAACCACGAAATGTCCGTGTTTGCTGTCAAAGAGGGCACAAACAATGCCCTTGTTCTGACTTTGAATATGAAACGACGACGCTGCCAGACACAAAATCAGTTTCCAGTCTGTTTCTCTTCTGACTGAGTTAAGAACGTTTTTTATTTTTTCTTAGATTTGTTACTGTGCACCATGCACAATTCAGACACGTATTGGTCTCGGGATAACATTATTGAATTAATTGAATTATTGCACGAACAAGAATGTTTGTGGAAAGTAAGATGGGTTTCTTAAAGGAATAGAAACCAGCGTGCTGCAGACCTCAAAGAGATAACCAATAAGATTGCCAGTAAAAGCTTCAAAGTTTTGACAAGTGATGTAAAAAAAAAAAACAGACAATCTCAGAAACCAGTACCGTAGGGAAATGAGGCAAATGAAAATGTCAAAGAAGTCGCGAAGTGGAACAGCTGGTATATATACGCCAAAGTTGTGGTGTTTTAATTATCCATCTTTTTTAAATGATGGCGACACTACAGGACCGTAATTCCCGCAACAAAGTCACGGAACTTCCTAATGTGTCACGTCGTTTCAACCACTCTGCTGTCCACTTTTTTCTATGAAGGTTTCTCAGTTTTTTCTTTATACTTGCACCAATTATTATGGTGTAGAGCGTTATCTTCTCTTCACGGAAGACTCCGACCATTGTTATCGTACCGTATTACACTACCACAAACACACACTGTGACGCTGCGTCGCTGCCTCGACTTGCTGCCGACTGATTAGTGATTAGCTCAAGCCCGTAATCCACCCGTCCTGTAGCTCTGCCGTTTGGACGAAGTTTCGGTCAGAGTTTGCATACTTTGTATGGTAAAAGACATATTCTGAAGACAGAGTTTGACCGTGTGGACGTGGCATAAGGCATAAGGCATAAGGCGCTGGCTGGGTTTGGTAGGTGACCATGGCTAGGTGGTGTCTGTTCATACTTTTGTGGGCGGGGAAGGGGTGGGTGTCTAAATTATATCAGCTTTTACCATTGCAGCTACTGTTACACATTGAGAGAGGAGATAGGAGTGTCATTCTCAAGATAAGAGTGGTAAAGAAAAAATATTGAAAACGACAATCAAGGACAGACAAGAAAAGAACAGAAAAGGTGGAAATTAGAAATGAAGTGTTTGCAAGAGGTAGTAGAACTGAATACAAGAAAAAGAAAGGAAAAAACAAAGCTATCAATGAAAAGTCAAAACTAGAAAGTAGATGATGATAAGTGGAAATAAGAGTTATAAAATAATGTGAGTTCATAAATATGCAAGAAACAGAAAGAAAAAATGAAGGAGAGCCATTATAAGAAAGTCTTAAGCTTCTGTATTTTTTTAGAACAAGGGCTAAAAAATTGAAACTGAATATCATAAAAAGACAAAGGAAGAAGTGACAATTACGATCTTTATGAAAATGTAGATCTAGTTCACTGTTTCTTTGCCAGGAATACTGGAAAGAAAGAAGTGACGTAGTTAACCTAAAACCGCCATATAAATAAGAAAAGTATCACGAAGTTAGAAAATTTGTATTCTGTGAAAATATTACTGAAAATAAAAAGAAATCCCATACCACGTGCACAAGCACCACAATAAAATTAAAGATTGAAATGTCCTTAAATGTAAAAACACCCCACGAGCACGAGAAACTGAAGCGCCGTTGCAAAGGCAAGGCCTCAACCTGGACCTGCATCTGGACCTCTGGTCATTGTCGTCGGCTGGGCATTCAGAGCACGAGGTTGAATCGAGAGGACGAGGTGAATTAATTATGGACGGAATAGCATTTCTTCCTTAATATTCATCGAGGAACGGAGTTGCTGAATAGATGGGGATGCCTTCAGGCGTAGCAGGCGTCTATATGGGAGGTCCCCGGTTCCTTGGCGCGTCGTTTTATAATGATCCTACGGTGCCCTTTCCTGTTGGAGGAGACGAAATAGTGTTGTGAGGCCAGTGGTCCCCATACCGATAAAAGAGTGACGACAGCTTCGTCATGACTCTGACTCGGCAGGCGACATTCCGCCGTTTCAAGGGCCATTTTCTTTCTTGCTGATTTCGTAAAGGCTGTTTCAAGCCGTTCCTCTGTTGTTGGAGGGGCATTATGTATGAACTTATAAGATTGTTTTCTGGGTCCCTTACCTTCGATACGTTTGGGTTGGCTACGTCTCTGAACTGATCACATATGGTCAGTTTGATCTACATCATGATTTTCTCTTTCGAGAAGCCGCTGTTTCCGGGTATGTGACCTGCCACCAAGAAAGAAAATCGTAAGATAAAAAAAAAACTTATAAGAACTATAATCTTCAGCACTAAGAAAGGGCATTGTTATTGTTACTACTGTTCTTTAGTCTCGATTATTACAAAGGAGCAGAATTTGTAACGATTTCAAATTACAAGTGTGAAAGGTTTGGAATAAATATTGCTCAAACTCTTGCTTTCCATTATAGCATAGAAATGCATTAGTTAAGAGTACATTAAGTGATTATCAAAGCGCAATACCTTATCCTTGTGTTGATTAATCTTTGTTGCACCTGAAATGGATGTTATCTGTAGGTTACTGATAAAAGATATTTAATGTTCAAAGATAAGTACTACAAACACAAGGATAACAAATAACAGCTGTTTCACGTTTAGTGGCAGCGGAGATTACTGGAAACAACGGCAATTGTTATAAATAGCGGCTATTTCGTCTTCAACAGAGTATCATAATCACAGACAAAGCTGTTTCACGTTCAACAGAGAAGGATAACAATAAGAGCTGTTTTATTTTTAACAACAAGAGTAATGATAATACTTGTTTCACGTTCAATGGAGAATGCAATAAATGTAGAAAAGATATTCCATATTCAATGAACAGTACGGTAAACAAAGACAAGGATAAAATGTAACCGTTATTTCATGTTCAACAGAGAACTACCGTCAAAGACAAAGATAATAAGTTATTGTACAATCTATGAAGAGTTTTACTTATAGCACTACAAACAAAGACAACGATGACAAATAGGAGCTATTTCATGTTCCACGTTCATCTGAGGGTAATACAAATAGATGACAGTTATGTCATACGCGAAAGAGAGCACTACAAAGATAAGGATAACAAAAAAACCGATGTTTCACCTTTCATCTTGGAATACCTTACACACATGCAAGGAAAATCAATTACAGTTGTTTCACGTTCAGCGGAGACTAATACAAAAAAAACAATGCTAACAGGTGACAGCTAATTCACATTCAAAAACGAAAGGTACGGTCAAAGAGAATGCTGAAATATAGCTGTTTCATGTTCAACGGAGAGAATTGCAATCAGGGAGAAGGATAGAATTTAACAGATGAGTCACGTCAACAGAAAGCGATAAACAGAGGTCATGTTGACACAGGATTCTCGTTCAGTGGAGAACGCTACAGATAAAAGATAACAGTTTACGGAGAGAACAATACAAACACAGAGATCTCGAAAAGGGACAGCCACTGAGTGCACGTTCAGAAAATGTATACCGTTGCTGTCATGAAAAGAAATGGTTAGAGCAACTTCCGAAATCTTTCAAAATTATTTTTATTATTATTACTGAAGCCTTTTGCCAGCTGAGAATGTCCCACATGCAGAATTGCCATAGATTCCGTCTTCCTTTTTTTGAAGGTCGGGGTTATAGTTATCCGAATGGCGTCTTATCGAGATCGTAGGATTTTGGACTCGTTCATCTCAAATATTATTTTTCAAATACCTTCTAATTTTGCTTTTTTGTTGCCTCTTGGTTATAACTGCTAATCTAGATTAAGCCACGCCCTTAAGTTTTGCCACACTTGAAATTGTGTATGACTTGCAGTCTTACATTTTCAGGTTTCATATCCTTTATGTAAAAGAAAGCACAGCAGAGTACTGACATAAATCAGGAAATAAACTTATGAACATAGTTTCAGTATAAAAAAAAAAAAGATAAAAACTTCGCTTATGAGGGACTTGACCAGTGGGTCTACCCCTCCCTTTTCTTAATCGTTTGATTTTCTCTTTTTCTCCTTCACTTATACATCATTGTCACCCTATGTCCCCTCAACAAACTTAACTGCAGCGTTATGACTTAACGGCTATATACTCAGTTCTTACTGAAAAAGAATGCCTTGCATAACCACCTCTCTCTCTCTCTCTCTCTCTCTCGTCTTCCTCTCTCCTCTGTCTCTCCTCTCTTCCTTCTCTCTCTCTCTCTCTCTAAAATGCTAGACATGACAGTTGTTTGTTTTCCCAGTACAGACTTCAAGGAAAACTAACATAAAAGAAAACGAAGGATAGTTGTTACCTTCAGGGTAAAGTCTTTTATCTTTCGCCGAAGGACGTTGTGGTTACCTTACCTAGAAGAGACTTCCTTTTATGTGTACAAGTATTTTGAGGACCATCGGAACGGGAAGGGGCGCCCTTCGGAAAATGATCCTAATTAATGGCTCGACTGGCAAAGTTTCCCTCTATTTTCGTTTACGTTCTTGTGTTGAGGTCCCGTGGACGTCTTTGAAACTTATTTTTACTGCTACAAAGATGAAATACTTTCTCTGACATTAAGGAAGAAAGTCGAGGATGTTGCAGTTATTTTTGTCATCAAAAAGAGAGGTTTCAGAAACTGTCGGTTCTCTTGTTTTACGGCTTTTTTAATTTTCATCACGCGTTAAATTTAGACTTTCTCTCTCTCTCTCTCTCTCCTCTACGATTATCGACTCGTAAATGCATTTTCTCTCTCTCGCCATCCGTCCGATAATTTCCTCATAAATTTAGTCTCTCTCTCTCTCTCTCTCTCTCTCTCTCTCTCTCTCTCTCTCTCTCTCTCTCTCTCTCACACACACACACACACACACACGCACACAGTGCTATAACGACAGGGTTTATAAGCAGATCGCCACCCACATTTTGCAATCTTCGTCTTGCTCAGGCGACATTTCCTTCACCGCTTGTAAGATAAGACATAAATTTCTAATGGGAGAGTTGCGAATGTTTGGTTCTGCTGTCAGCGTAGGATGAAGCTTTTATCAACCTATAAAAATGAAGCATAAGTCCTGAAAGTTTTATTGCAAGTTGCAACATCTTGTTGTAATTCGGAGATATTTATTTGCTCATAGGAACGACTCGATTTAAGGAAACGGATTATTTGTGAAATGAATCTTCAAATTAGTTACCTTTGATTTGTTGCAATTATATATCTATTTCTTTGTCTTTAATATTCTAAGCTTATTTTGTTGTTTTTAGCTTCCACACAATATTGCTTTGAAAGCCAGTGACTATTTGGGCGTGTTCCGTATGAAAGTTTCCTTGATTTGAGAATTCATAATAATAATAATAATAATCTACTAAGCATAGAGGACTGCGTCAACATCGAGAACAGAGCACTGGGGCAATATATGAAAACCAGTGAAGACGAGTGGCTCAAGAGTGCATGGGAAGGACTGATAAAAGTAGACGAACACCCACAAATATACAGAGACAGGAGAATGACAAGCAAAACAGAGGAATGGCACAACAAACCAATGCACGGACAGTACATGAGACAGACTAAAGAACTAGCCAGCGATGACACATGACAATTGCTACAGATGGGAGAGCTCAAGAAGGAAACTGAAGTAATGATATCAGCGGCACAAGATCAGGCCCTAAGAACCAGATATATCCAAAGAACGATAGATGGAAATAACGTCTCTCCCATATGTAGGAAGTGCAATACGAAAAATGAAACCATAAACCACATAGCAAGCTAATGTCCGGCACTTGCACAGAACCAGTACAAAAAGAGGCATCATTCAGTAGCAAAAGTCCTCCACTGGAGCCTGTGCAAGAAACATCAGCTACCTTGCAGTAATAAGTGGTACGAGCACCAACCTGAAGGCGTGATAGAAAATGATCAGGCAAAAATCCTCTGGGACTATGGTATCAGAACAGATAGGGTGATACGTCCTAATAGACCAGACGTGACGTTGATTGACAAATTCAAGAAGAAAGTATCACTCATTGATGTCGCAATACCATGGGACACCAGAGTTGAAGAGAAAGAAAGGGAAAAAATGGATAAGTATCAAGACCTGAAAATAGAAATAAGAAGGATATGGGATATGCCAGTGGAAATTGTATCCATAATCATAGGAACACTAGGCACGATCCCAAGATGCCTGAAAAGGAATCTGGAAAAACTAGAGGCTGAAATAGCTTCAGGACTCATGCAGAAGAGTGTGATCCTAGAAACGGAGCACATAGTAAGAAAAGTGATGGACTCCTAAGGAGGCAGGATTCAACCCGGACGGAACCCCACACTATAAATACCACCCAGTCGAATTAGAGGACTGTGATAAACCAAAAAAAAAAAAAATAATAATAATAATAATAAGCATGACATGGATTGACTATTTGAAAGCCTTCGACACGATACCTCCCTCATTGTTAATAGACTGACCTAAAATATATAGGGCAGAGGAAAAGACCATTGGTTTCCTAAAAAAATACAATGCGCAACTGGAATACATTACTTACAAGCTCTGGGATAAGACTAGCAGAGGTTAACATCAGGAGAGAGATCTTTCAAGGTGACTCACTGTCCCCACTACTCTTTGTAGTAGCCATGATTCCAATGACAAAAGTACTGCAGGAGATGGATGCTGGGTACCAACTCAAGAAAGGAGGCAACATAATTAACCATCTGATGTTCATGGACGACATCAACCTGTATGGTAAGTCCATCAAGGGAATAGATACCCTAATCCAGACTGTAAGGATTTTATCTGGGGACATCAGGATAGAGTTTGGAATAGAAAAATGTGCCTTGGTCACTGGTAAATATACAAAAAGGCAAAGTGACAAGGACTGAAGGGATAAATCTACCAGATGGGAATAGCATCAAACACACAGATGAGACAGGATACAAGTACCTAGGAATAATAGAAGGAAAGGAAAGGATATAAAACACCAAGAGATAAAGGACACGATCAGAAAGAATATATGCAGACTTAACGCGATACTCAAGTCAGAACTCAAATATGATGAAAGCCATAAACAAATGGGCAGTACCAGTTATCAGATACAGCTCTAGAAGGAGGGAGAAGACTACTAAGTATAGAGGACTCCGTCAACATCGAGAGCAAAGTACTGGGGCAATATCTGCAAACCAGTGAAGACGAGTGGCTATGGAGTGCATGGGAAGAAGGACTGATAAAGATAGACGAAGACCCAGAAATATACAGTCAGGAGAATGACAAACAGAACGGAGAAATGGCACAAAAAACCAATGCACTGGCCAGCGATGAAACATGACAATGGCTATAGAGAGGAGAACTCAAGGAAACGGAAGGAATGCTAACATCGGCACGAGATCAGGCCATAAGAACTATATATGTTCATAGAACGATAGATGGAAATAACATCTGATCCATATGCAGGCAGTGCAATATGAAAAAACGAGACCATAAACCACGTAGCAAGCGAATGTCCGGCACTTGCCCAGAACCAGTACAAAAAGAGGCATGATTTAGTAGCAAAAGCCCTCCACTGGAGCCTGTGCAAGAAACACCAACTACCTTGCAGTAATAAGTGGTGCGATCACCAACCTGACAGAATGATAGAAAACGATCAGGCAAAGATCCTCGGTGGACTATGGTATCAGAACAGATAGGGAGACACGTGCCAATAGGCCAGGCGTGACGTTGATTGACAAAATTAAGAAGAAAGTATCACTCATTGATGTTGCATTACGATGGGGCACCAGAGTAGATGAGATAGAGAAAGAAAAAATTGATAAGCATCAAGACCTAAAAATAGAAATAAGAAGAGTTTGGGATATGCCAGCAGAAATTGTACCCATAATCATAAAAACACGAGGCACGATCCCAAGATCCCTGAAAAGGAACCTGGAAAACCTAGATGCTGAAGTAGCTCCAGTACTCGTGCAGAAGAGTGCTCTTCTAGAAGCAGCCCACATAGTGAGAAAAGTGAGGACTCCTAAGGAGGCAGGATGCAACCCAGAACCTCCCACCATAAAAACCACCTAGTCAAATAGGATGACTGTGATAGACCGTCCCAGGGCCCCCGCGCATCCCCTCACCCCTCCAGAAAAATAATAATGATAATTACTGTCAGTTTTTATTTTTACTACGTGAAACGCCTGGGCACTTCTATTTGGTCTGAGTGCATAAAATATGATTAACTTTGTGTGGCTTTCTTCAAAGTAGTAACATTCAATTCATCCTGCGGGAATATCAAGGAAATAGATTAAATCTTGGAAATTTATCCCTCCAAAGACATTCCAGACATAGAAGTGTTAATGGTACTACTTTAAAATATACTTAAGGGAAGTCATTTCATTTTGGTAAACTTAGCAGAAAAAGAGTTTCTAATAAAGGGGACATTGTGGTCAAGTCTGGATGTATCTGAATGCACTGAAAAAGTCTAATCAAGTCATTTACAATACAGTAATGAACTGGATATGCAAATGTTTCACCAGAGTAATAAGGCTTCATGTTCCAGAGTATTAGATGTAGCACTAAAAGTCTTGAAATTGTGAAAGTGTCTCAGAAATTTATCAGAAAGAAGAACCGTGAGATAAGATACACTAGTATCGTAGCATTTCAAAAGTGGAGATCAGAAGAAGAAGAAGAAGAGAACTTTAGGAGGCTGACGTGTTTCGCGGCATAAATTAATTACAGTCTGTTGAAGAGAATATGCAGAAAGCTAAGAGGGTATCTTAGGGACTCTCACTATTGCAAAGTAAGGAATTGTACCTTTACCTCTGGAACGAGAAGTTAGCCAGCTCAAATATAAAGTTAATGAAAAAAACTCGAAATGTGCATGGGTTGGTGGCTTCAATTTCGTTCAACCTCTTCCACCTGGGTGACGCTGCAACATTTTCTCAAATACTGATGTGGATCTGTAGATTCATTTCCTTTAGGCATTTTCATTCAACACATATCTTTAAAGAATTCGTAGTTTATTTGTCTGTTCTTAGACCTATGGCTGTGTGACGCTTTTTAACGGAACAAAAAGGAATGAAATGTCGTTTCCCGGGTAGTATCGTCACACCAGCCAGGTCACCCCTTCACACGTTTACTCTAAAGAAATCATCACCCACCAGATTTGCACTGCTCGATAGCCGCTCCTTTCCCTCTTCAACTATAGCGTTAGAATTCTTTCCTTACCTCGGTTTTCCCTTGTTCTTGTAATGTAACGTCTCCAAGATGTGGACTTATATTTTTTCACGACTAAGAGCGTCTTTTTTATATTCTTTCGCTCTTTTCATATCTTCTCCCACTGGATTGTCTGCGTTTTGCATTGTCTTCTTTATTCTTTTATTAAGATGAAATTATAAGGACGATTATAGCGTTCTAATATGCGATGGAAAAATGAAGACTCACTGCAACCCTATTTCATTATCAAAGATGAAATGTGAGACGCATTCTTGAGCTTTTTCCATTAATCCTTCATCTCCCGATTATCGTCTTTCGAGTTACGATGAAAGTTTTCATATTTACGATGTCTGTTTTACATTTACATGGAGTTACGGAGATCTTGCTGGGAATGCTTACGCTTTTTTATCATATACTCTATAATATATTTGTTGTTTGAGTCTCGGAGCTTTTGTACGTTCTGTTTTGGCATTTTCTATCATAGGAGTTTTTCTGTCAAAATCTTGGTTTGTTCGGTAACACCAGTTTCGTTATTAAAAACGGAATCCTCTCGATATTCGAATGACGACTCCCCGTAGTGAAATTAGTCTATAAAACGATGCGATTCTTTGGAACCATCAGTCTCTATTAGAAAGGCCACACAGGAGCCTTTGTGGACGCCAGAGCCTGACCCGTCAAGAGGAAACGCCAGCGGACCCAGCCGGGCTTCCATTACTCGTAACGCTCCCTTGAGAAATCAGCAATGCCGCTGCGTGTCTACTTCTCATGCGGGCGGTAAAGTAGATGTTAGCCGCCAGAACGCTAAACCAATCAGAAAGGGGAACTGGTCCATGCCAGCTAACCAATCGGAGGGCACGGAAATTTATGATTACGGCATTGCTCAGGTTACTGCGCGCCTTCCTTTCTTCCTTCGAGCGGGGAAAAAAAAAGTTAAGAGCGATCATCTTTAGAGCAACATTTGAGACTTGTAGGATTCCCGCACACGTCAACGTTTTCATCTTCACCAGGCCCAATATTTTCCTAACGTGTCACAGGTGGTGGAAATGGAAAACCCCGCGCTAAATTTGCCTTTCCCGAGGCCTATTTGTGATTCATAGACCACTGTCTTGGTCCTGTTGCCTTAATAGGACCCTCCAAAATAATGGTTCCCCGCCTTGTGCGTCTCTCTCTCTCTCTCTCTCTCTCTCTCTCTCTCTCTGTCTCTCTCTCTCTCTCTCTCCTTTCCTGCGTCTTGCATGGGGATGAGAACAGTACTAGTGTTAATTGGTTAATTGCCACTATCTCGTTCTCTCTTCTTACTGATTCTTTCAGTCACTCCTCCCTTACTGAATCTCTCTCTCTCTCTCTTTCTCTCTTTCTTTATGTGTCATTTTCGAGAGAGAGAGAGAGAGAGAGAGAGAGAGAGAGAGAGAGAGAGAGAGAGAGAGGAACCGTCGTGTCCTGCATTACCATAAGCAAATGGTTTGGGGCTGCTTCGCCGTCGTAAAAGCTAAACGTAACTTCCTTCAAAAACGGCCTTAAAGGCAGTTGAAGGATCTTGAATAAAGGCTCCACAGAGGAGTTCCATTGGCCGGAAAGGATGTTAGAGATTCCGTTCTTTGGGCGCTCAAGAATTAGATATGAGTGAAGTGTCATTTCCTTATGTTGGCAGTATGTACGTTGGCGTGAAAAGATTCTGATTCATATGAAATTCTCTCTCTCTCTCTCTCTCTCTCTCTCTCTCTCTCAGAGCAGAGCACCGATCTCATCTGTCTCCAAGAATTACACGAGCATAAATGAGCTGAGGACAGGAATGGAAAGAGAGTGAGAGGGGAAGGCTTCAGAGAGAGAGAGTAAAAATGGCTTCTGTATCTTTTACTCTTTTACGTTTATGATATTGCTATGGCTGGTATCTATCAACTATATGAATTGATATGTCAAAATACTCTCTCTCTCTCTCTCTTCTCTCTCTCTCTCTCTCTCTCTATATATATATATATATATATATATATATATATATATGTATGTGATATATACGTATTATATATGCATAATAAATACTGGATATAGTTTGTATGGTGAAATACTTGCTTGAGAATCTGACAGATTCATAATGTGAGTTTGACTGATGATGGCGTATTCCAGAATCTTCCTTTTGTACACACTTATGAAAAGTAGATCGGCCCCACTCTAGTATATGGTACGGCCCCTATTCCTGATATGTACGGAAATACTCGAATTCCCTGAAGCATACTGATTTTCCATGCTCAATTTTTCTTTGTGAGGTGGGTCTACCTGTTTCCCCAGTATAAATTTCACTGCAGATACCGTATGGAATCTTATAATCATCGGTGTCTTCTTTTTATTTTATTTAAGTAATACATTGGTGATTGAACTCCTAAGGGATTTAGGTTAATGAAAAATAAATGGATTGGTGAACTTGAGATAATCTGTTATTTTTTTTATATTTTCAAATAAGTAAGGTTTATTTGATCAGTGAAATATATTTATTTGTTGTCTGTGGGACCTCTGTAGTATATTTTGTTCGCTTTACTGATAGCCCTCTCAGAAATGTATGTTGGGTAGTTTTTTAAGTTAGATGTCGACGGCTCGTATCCTAGATACCCACGCAAACCTATCCTAAGCCCCTTGAGAAATATACTGCTACTAGGCATGATCTTTACAGGGACATCATGATAACTTTGTAAGTGAATATAGGAAACAGCGTAGGTAGGCCTTCTGTATACTGTGAAGGCGTATCTATTTTGTTCCCTTATAATTTATACATCTATGAGAGGCAATTTACCGTCCTGTTCCATTCTCTTTGAAATTTTCTGTTTTGGACTGACCAGCGAATTTAGTCTTAAAGAATTCATTGAAATCTCCCCAGCTATTTTCCCAAAATGCATATATCATCAACGTAATCTAAACTAGGTCATATTACGGGGTGTGATAGACGGCAAAAATTTCCGTTTCAAAATATTCCATGCATAAGTTCACAAGAAGCTGGGGACAGGGGGTTGCCCATACCACAGTCGAACGTTTGCTTAAAAATATGCCATTCAAACGAAAAATGTTTTTGATCATACATAGGTTCATTGATTTTTTGCGTTTTTTCAATGCCAAGAGGGAAGGGTTCTTCGAATGGTTGCAACTGCCTACTTAAATCAAGACCGCACGTCGGAGATAGGGCTTTAGTAAATAACGATTCCACTTTTAAACTAAGTATTTTGATGTTATTCATAGAACATTTAAGCTATAAAATGTAAGTGGATGAGAAGGTTCCTATGAAGGAGGATAATAGATCTGCCAACCATATAGATAGTTTGAACATGAGTAAACCCATCAGGAGTTCACTCGTTAATGTATATAATTAAATGAAAACAAGCAGAAACGATGCATATAAGATTCCATGCGGTAACTGAAATTAAATTTATGTTGGGGAGACAAGCAGCTCCATCTCACAAAGATTAATAGAACATAAAAGGTCAGTACGGTATGCTTCAGAGAGCTTGTGGATTTTCGTATATATGAAAGATTCTGGCATACCATAAATTGGAGTGGGGCCCTCAACTGTTTCTCAAAAGTGACTCCCCATACAAAAGGAAGATTTTGTAATCCGCCATCATCAATCAAAGTAACAATGTGAAGTCGGTCAGGACACCGGGAATCGGATTTCACCAGCGAGTTATCATTTAATAAGTTTCAAAATGAAAGTATGAGAGATACACTTTAAATAGATTAACCCACTCATATTCTATAAAATTTCAAGAAAAGGGCAAACTGTTTGCATGCAAATAGTTGCAGCTAGTTGACTGTGTATTCATTTTCTTTCTTTATTAGGTATCATATTTAATATTACTTATATTTACCCACAAAATATTGTCCATAACGAAGTCTTGGTTACAATGGTATTCCAGAGTTCCGAAGCGTTTCTGGAGGTAAAACGCTGGTGTTGTTGTTTTAAGAATAATAAACCATATGTCCCCTAAGTGAAATATCGGTGGTCATTATGGAAATGAAAGGTTTAATAAACTGGTTGAAACCTTTTAGACCCTACGGTACCCAATACGCAAAAAAAAAAAAGCAAATAAAGAAATAGATAGGCAATCATATGGCCGCCCACTCACGTTAGATAGGATTTGTAATGCCCGATGGAAGTGGGCGGAGTTTAAACACGTTTGAAAATAAGTAGGGTGTTTTTTTAATCAAGCCCGGGAGTCACGCGGGATCGACACAGCTGGCAGTTAAGGTTTCAATGGGCAATTCACGGTCCGACACGACAGTAAAATAGGTGTTTTTCAGATTATGTCCTTCAGAAGTGATAGTTTACCCGTGGTTGGGCAAGGCTTGATGAGCTAAGAAGTTCATTTACAAACAAACGTCACAGACGAGGATACAGTTCAACATGTCAGACTTTTGAGCTGATGAGGAGTTCTGGACGGAGTTCTTCGAAATGTATAAATCGCAACTATGTCTGTGGAATAGAAGAGTAAATAATATTCTGACAAACACGAAAGGAATGCGGCATATCAACCGCAAACTGAGAAACTAAAAGAGAAGTGTTTGGACGCAACAAAAGAGATGGTGGCCAAGAAGATAAATATTATATGAACTTCATATATATCGAAAAGAAGTAAGGAAAGTAGAGGCATCAAAGAAATCAGGAAATGGCACAGAAGACGTGTATCATCTCCACGGCCACTCTGTGGTTCTTTGAAACCTTGTTGTCCTTCGAGATCTAGAAATGCTCCATTCTTCAGTCTTCAACATCCCAGAGCCAAATAACACTTTAATGTAATCTAATTTTATTGTTTACACCCATACAGTAGTCTAATTTTATTACTTACACCCATACAATAATCTAGTGTTATTGTTCACATCCATACAATAATCTAGTGTTATTGTTCACATCCATGCAATAATCTAGAGTTATTGTTTACACCCATACAGTAATCAATTTTATTGTTTACACCCATACAGTAGTCTAATTTTATTGTTTACACCCATACAGAAATCTAATTTTATTGTTTGCACCCATAAACTACTCTAATTTTATTGTTTACACCCATACTATAATCAAATTTTATTGTTTACCCCCATACAGTAATCTAATTTTATTGTTTACCCCCATACAGTAATCTAATTTTATTGTTTACCCCCATACAGTAATCTAATTTTATTGTTTGCACCCATACAGTAATCTAATTTTATTGTTTGCACCCATACGGTAATCTAATTTTATTGTTTGCACCCATACAGTAATCTAATTTTATTGTTTGCACCCATACAGTAATCTAATTTTATTGTTTGCACCCATAAATACTCTCTTTAATTTTTATTGTTTTTTACACCCAATATTACTGTAATCTAAAAATTTTTATTGTTTTTTGTTTACACCCATACAGTAATCTAATTTTATTTTTTACCCCCATACAGTAATCTAATTTTATTGTTTGCACCCATAAACTACTCTAATTTTATTGTTTACACCCATACTATAATCAAATTTTATTTTTTACCCCCATACAGTAATCTAATTTTTATTGTTACCACCCAATACAGTAAATCTAATGTTATTTTTGCACCCACCACAGTATCTATTATTTTATGTTTGCACCCATAAACTACTCTAATTTTATTGTTTACACCCATACTATAATCAAATTTTATTGTTTTACCCCCATACAGTAATCTAATTTTATTGTTTACCCCCATACAGTAATCTAATTTTATTGTTTGCACCCATACAGTAATCTAATTTTATTGTTTACACCCATACAGTAATCTAATTTTATTGTTTGCACCCATACAGTAATCTAATTTTATTGTTTGTACCCATACAGTAATCTAATTTTATTGTTTGCACCCATACAGTAATCTAATTTATTGTTTGCACCCATAAACTACTCTAATTTTATTGTTTACACCCATACTGTAATCTAAATTTATTGTTTACACCCATACAGTAATCTAATAATTTTATTGTTGACACTCGTACAATTAATTGGAGTTATATAACATTTTATAGAATTCAGTATGCAAAGAAATGCAGAAACTATATTACAAATGCAATTAAAATATATATACTATATGCATTATATATATTTATTTATGAAAGTGTTTGATAGTTTTATATACATACATACATACATACATACATACATACATATATATATATATATATATATATATATATATATATATATATGTGTGTGTGTATGTGTATGTATGTATGTATGTATGTAGTATACATACACACACACACACACACACACACACACATATATATATTATATATATATATATATATAAAAACTATCAAACACTTTGATTGATATATATATTATATATATATATTATATATATACTATATATATATATATGTCGGTATATCTATATATATTTAATATATATATATACAAATATATATACTATATACTATATATATTATGTCCGATATATCTATATATATATATACATATATATACAACTATTCCTATAATCTCCCACAAAAAAGAGAAAATTTAAAATTGGTACCTTTTTCAAGACGTATAGTCAATTAGGTTCTTACATAAAAGAAAAGAAAGAAAATAAATTAAGGCATACATAGTTCAACATGAATTCACTGCTAGCTGTGTAATATTTATTAAAAATTCAAGTAACCGTTGTTATTGAAATGCTGTGTCATTCTATTTCGAACTACATTCCCTTGTTCGGTAGAACGAGTTTCCTGTTTCTGATCAAGGTTCACAAAGAATTCATCGTTACTGTTACTCTTGACGTCTCGTCAAAAATTTTAAATGCGGCTTCAACTTTTCTTCAGGGTTCACAAAGCCGCTTATCAAAGATATCTCTTTTTTTTATTGAGTACTCTTTGATTAAATGGTTTCATAAAATTTCCCTTGGGGAAAATTTTCATTGCCAACGAAGGCGAATGGTAAAGGCTGATCTGAGAAAAGGGGACAGGGATATAGTGGAAGACACAACGTTCCATTTTACAATTTCTCACCAAATGTTTTATTCTCTGATACTCCCAATCTAACATTCGTCCATTTATTCCGATGTCAGCCATTATGAAGTTTTCTTTTGCAATAGCAATTGCTAAAAGAACAACACTGTGATGACCTTTATAACTGCAATAATAGGTGCGGGAAATACTTGGATTGATGATGGCTACATGCTTGCCATCAACTGAGGCAGCACAGATTGGGAACAGCCACATATTTTGAAAATCAAGTGCTGTCTCCCGCCATTCGGCCTCACGGTGTGGAAACTGGAGGCAACAATAACTAGCTGACGTACTATAAAAAATAGTAAAGCAGTCACTTAGTGTCTGCTGTTTTTATTACCGATGTATATTATCCAACTGATAACAGTTCTCATTATTAATCCTCTTCGGTAGGGTCAGGGATTTTATAAGAAACATTTTGGCGAGAAATAGAGAAAGTATTAAGTTGTCAAGTTATAAGTTTGAAATAAACTTGTGTTCATTTATGATACTTCACTCACACATATGACATCTTTCATTTAAGGATGTAACTCAAATTGACAGCCTAGTTTTGGATTTGCCAAGAGAAGGTTCCAGTGCAAGTGAATCCCATTCAAATGAAATTCTGAAACAAAAGAAAAGGCGGAAAAGCGAGATATCGAGATCAGTAGAAGTTTTTTTTCTTTTCATTGTTACGGCGACTGCAAAGGCGCGGAGGAGGATCATCATGTACAGTTCATCATCAGATATTGCCTCCACCATGTCTTAACAGTGTGGCTGCCAACTTAAAACTGACTACTTTGTTCAAACTGGTCGGTAACGTGAGTTAGCAGTCCTTTTGTTGTATGTGTGTGTGTGTGTGTGTGTGTGTGTGTGTGTGTCTTCTCCCACTCAGTTCTTATCGTACGACGAGATCGAGTGCGAGTCGCCAGATTGATTGACGTAGTTGTAGTAATTTAAAATCTCTACGGAATTAGCGTACCCCATTTCACTTACAGGACTTCAACGGCAGTTATAAGAATCGATCAGAGTAGATCGTTGGAGGAAAAGGAAAATTTGAAGTGGGAGAAAAAATGGGGTTGTCGCGTCCTTCAAGAGAAACTGAAGGCTGCAGGTGTATTTATTGGCTTTTGCCTTGTTCTGTGTTCTTCCCTTAAAGGAGGACTGTAGATTGTGAGTATATAATTGTATTTTGTTTTTGTATCTTCCTGCAGTGAGGCGATAAAAAGCTTAAGTGATTCAATCAGCTTAAGTAAGAGAAAGGATGACAGTTGAAAAATTCGATGTTTAGACGGTAGGCGATTGAACCAGGAAGTTTAGAAGAAGAAAAAGCCGTTCATCGAGGGAGTCTTCGAGAGCGGATGTGACAAAAGTTAAATGGATAATTAAGGAAGATGTGGTGGCCCGTTGGTGACGAAGTCAGTAGTAAGATATCTTGCAATTTTTAAGATAGCTTTTAATTTCTGACTAGCTCTAAAAATGACCAAAGTACATGTTTCACTTGTTCAAGGTGAAGATAATTTCGCTGCTCTCCTTTCTGACAGGCTGTGAATTTTTCAGAATTTTGGGATAGGATGAGGTTGAAGGGATGGTGAGAGCATTAGCGATACAGATGTCGAAGATAAGGGAGCAAAGTTATGGATGTGGCTAGGAGTAATCGCTGGCAATGGCTGAGGTTTTAATGTCTCCGCTCGAGTAGCTTTTTTTTTCTCTTTTCTTTTTTTTCCCTTTTTTTTTGAGATGGCTCTTTCTTAGCTTGCTTAGTTTGACTGCTCCTATTGAGTATTTGATATTTGCTGCCGTCTTGTTTCAGGATCTGAAATCTGACTCTGAGTGTAACTTTGCATTCAGGTATGAAATATGAGCTAATCTGAAACTGCATCGTTTGAACTTCATATGAAGTAGTACAGAATGGATAAATCATGTGCTCCTCTTCGTTGGCGGAAGTCTAGCTCTGTCGGTATAAAATCGTGTGTAACACATTCTGTTCTTCCTAAAACGAGTCATGGTTCCTTTTTATGGTTGTGATGACCATCAAAGAAAATCGTCAGTGAACAATGGTATAGAGGGCGAATACTAGGAATGCCCAGGTCTCACAAACGAGAAGATACCTTTAGATAATTATGATTGGTTCCATGGGTATGAGGGAATGAATTACCTGGTCCAGATAGAAAAGTGCAAATATATGATTTATAAAAGGAAAAGTCAAATATTCATGCTAGAATACAATTGTTCATCTCTTATGTGTATAGACCTTCAGCAAAAGTTAGTCTACATTGAGTGTCACTCTTTCTTTGGCCGCCTTTGTGCAAATGTTTGGGAAGAATCACATCATGGCTGTTAAAGTTTTTCCCTTAAGGATTTTGGTTTGGACAGTTTAATATCCTTTTATTCTTGCAAGATATATGATCGTCATGGGTGTCCTGAAAGCGATTAAGTCCATGCCAGATTCATTTATTGGTCAATAGTATTTTCGTTATGCCTGCACATGTCAGAAGTGCATGCAGCCCTTGAACTACTTTGGGACTTTCTTGGTCGGCTGTCCTCTGGAGAAGCATGAGTCAAGAAAGAAGTCAAAGAAGGATCCAGTGAGTCGTTCTGTACCCGCCTGGGCCCCAGCAGCATCTACTGGGACTGTATCTGTACATTCTCCGTTTGCTTGGCAAGGAAGGTACAAACAGATCAGTGAACAATCGGATAAAATTCTTTTTGGCAAGTGTTGCTGCTGGTGCAATGTTATTTTCTGCTCCCCCTTCCATTTCCACTCCAGCCCCTACTTCTTTTGCTTCTGTTGTATCAACTCTGAGAAGTCCCCAGGAGATTAAAGAGTTGATGAAGGCATTGTTTCCTTTTAATATTCCAGGGTAGCTCTTTATTTAAACCGCCAGGAGCATAATTTGAGTGCTTCTGTCACATTACACGTGGTACTCACTGTCCTTGAATCTGCCGGATATGGTAGTTTCCCGACCATGGAACCCATGCTGACCAAGTTGGAGAGGCATTTTTAAAGTTATTGAGCTATGGTCCCACCTCTGACAGAAATTGGGAATACTAGTCCCAGTGGATGCCAAGACCTGCCCTACACAGGTGGACCCATGTCTGTGGAGTAACAAATGACCTTGGTCTTGATAGGCTTTGTGCAGAGGGGATCTTTTCTCCTCTTCTGAATCAAGAGCAACCTATAAGGTGGTGATTACAGTCTCATCACTCTGCAAGTTGCCAGATTAACAAAGCAGGTACTTAAGTAGACAGTTCAGCATATCATTGAGCTTCATGTATATCATACTATCAGAATACCAAAGCAGAACTGCTTAGTAATTAGAAATAGGTCATAGTGGAATAACTATTCAAAGTTTCAGGAATTCTGGTCATGAATTGTTCACCAAGCAGTTAGATAGGAAGTTCTTAGTGTTCTGTTCACCAGTTCTGAGCCACTGGGCTGAATTAGAGGACACATTCCAACACCCTTGAGACTAACAAAGTTCTTATGCTTCCCCCCACCCCCTTTACTTGATACACTGAGAGGTATGGTGAGTACTGGCCAATCCTTGATCTCAGATGACCCGAGTGGTCCCTGGCAGCCATAGGCCAAATGTTATCCTAACTGGCTGGGCACATCTTGCCCAATCACTGAGAGAACTACCACCATGATTCTCATTACCTCAGCAGCCACATCTGAGGCACCACCAGAAGTCTCCTAGGCAAAGTGGGCCATCTTTTTTAGTTGAAGTGGTTAGAGGGATAGCTGTCCAGTAGGAGTCATTTTTCAGCAGACTGCCAGGTTTCTAGCTTATCTCTACCAAGGCGAGCTCATCTCATCAAGAGCAACATAACTGTGGTACTACATGCCTACAAATAAGTCTTTTCCTGAACCATCCAGCTTTAGGGCTCGAAACTCTGTCTTGGTAGAGGTTTCTGTGCACTTGAGGAGCTGCATGAATTCTTTAATACTCTGCAAATTTAGTTCTCCACATTTGGGGGTGGCCATCCTTCTTTGCATTCTGACCCAAGCGTTGTACAAGCCCCTGAGGGAGACTACAGACAGAAGTTTTTGTCAAGATTGTCTTGATGTTATTCTCAGTAATGGCAAAGAGAGCAGATGAATTGCACTCTCTCTCTAAGTGTGTCACTTAGAGGAATGTGGATCCCACATGTTCTTCTGTGGCCTTGATTTTGTAGCAAAAAATCAAAACCTCTCAACTCCAGTTGAGAAATTTTATATTTCTTTTTAAATACCATCTCTTTGAGTCTTAGTAGCTGAAGACCAAGATGAGATGCTGTTTTGCAGGACACAATATCTCGTGCCTAATATTAATAACTCTTTATTTGTACCTGCGAGCATAAAAAGGAAATGTTAAAGAACACCGTCTCATTCTGATTGCACGAGGTCATCCAGTAATAGTATGAGACTTTAAGAAATGGATATGGCTATGTACCCCAGCCCAGGATTCATGAAGTCAAGGCATTTCTCAGTCCTTTGCTTTCGGGAGAAACTTCCTGATATTTCAGGTACTGACCTGGTCTCTTCCTATGCAAAAAAATCATGGTGCCCTTTATTTTGTAGAGAACGGTTACTTCTGCCACCTCTTTCCAGATTTCCTTTTATATTAGAGATTCTGTCTATGATCCCAGGGTTTGGTACTATTATTTTCGTGTAGAATTTTCTGGTTTCGAGATTTTGGATGAGAGAGTTTGGTGGAACTCTGTTTCCCACATCTGTACCATTTCTTAGGTTGGGAAGGAGGAGGGTTTCATTTACTATGCTTTAAGTGGGCTTACGCTTACTGATGAAAAGGACCTCCATAAATGAGAAGCAGTTAGAGCTTGATGTGATATTTTAGTGCTATTCATGATCTCTTCTTTAATTGGTCTTCTTCATTTAGTTGGTCTTCTTCTTCTCTCCTTGTTGGCAACAAACTAGGTACATTCTGAGTTACGAAATCGTTTGTATGTGTGGCAACAACTTTCCCCATAGGTCATCATAAGCAGTAAACCATACAGTATTTTTAAGACCCTGTTATTAGGTTTTGGGTTGTTTTTCATAGTCAGGTTTCGGGTTTTATCATTTTTATAGTAATCAGATTTTGTTTTAATTTTCTCGAGATCTTACATTTCTTTTTACCCTTTACTGTGCCTTGTTTGGGAGCTATATCATGTCATTTTCCAAATGTTTTATGAAGACGCGGATCTATATTAATATTGTTAAAGTTGTTGTTGTTAACTAAATATTGAGCGGTGTTATCTAGTTCTTGGTGGATATCATGACAGGTGTTACAGTGGGATAGAGCCATACGTGTATATGCATCAATGACAATACTCAAGCAACTCTTATGATGTTCACTTTTCTGTTTAAATGGAAACTTGCCATGGCTGTTCTTTTCTTGCCTAAAGGTAAAATTACTCTCAAAACTACTTTCAAGTCATGCAAGTTCCTCGTTGGTTTCGACGGAGGCAAATGTGTCACCTGTTTAACGAAAGTGGAAGAGTGGCCAAGGGATGATAGAGAAAACCCTGTTCTATCCTTCTTATATGTATATATATATATATATATATATATATATATACATACACACACACACACACACACACACACACACACATATATATATATATATATATATATATATATATATATATATATATATATATATATAATGTGTGTGTGTGTGTGTCTTGGCTAAAAGCAACCTTTTTGGCAGCCCATGGCTGCGCCGTTCATATAGTTGTCCTGTATGGTCAGGAAAGGGGGACCCCATAGTACAAATTATAAAATTCAGTTTACAGGCTGGTCTTGGAGCAAGCTAGAGTGCTAGCGTAGTATCTGGTTAATCTTAAGTAAAGCCTCAGTGTCGTTAATTGAAAATGTTCGAAAATGTACAGAGCACATTATTCCTTCCGAACCGTGTGGCAACTCAGAAATGCTGTTACAACTACGACCTTATTGAATGTAGTGCGGAAGTTACATTAAAACGTATAACTGCAAACATTCAATATTCAGACAACATTCCCTGTTCATGGGATTTTATTGATTATACTTGTGTTGATCTATTCACTGTGTGTCGTTTATGCCTCTGATTAAATGGACTCCACGCGGAGGAGAAAAATAGTGAGAGTAGAAGATCATATTACGAAAAGAATGTCTGCCGTTACGAAATATTATTTATTGTTATCATTACTTACTATTCACCAATAGCATATAAGAAAAATTTGAACAGTCAGTCAACCCTGTTCCTCGGATTTGAGGAGTTAATTCAAACTGAAATAGGCCTTTTTTTTCTTGTATTTTTAGGAAAAGTAAACTATCATGAATACATTTCGGAACATTTCTTTTTTGAAAATATTTCGGGTAGAATATGTAGAGGCCTATCTCCTACCTACGTGACCTTAAGGCAGACTCGAGGTAGGCCTACGTAGGCCAGATATAAGAGATTACTTCATCGCTACTCGTTCATCTAGGTTTCGAAACTTTTACGGTCAAGTGTAAAGGAACTTTTAACGCACCCGCCTAAAAGGTCGGGGCTCATAAGGATTAGCTACTCGATTCGGTAAAGATTTCTCGCGTACGAGATTCTCTTTTCCAAACTATGCTTTCTTGTTCTGGAGTATTTTTGTTTCCAGTTGTTTTCACTGTTCTTTTAGTTCGTGGGTTTGTTGTTTACTCTACATTAGTTCATTTGTCTAATTTTTCATCATTCTTTTGTTTACTTCTTTTATTCGTTCGTTTATTTTTTGTATGATTCACCAGTTTCTTAACTCTTCCATTAGTGCGAGTTATTTTTATCTGTTTATTCTATTATTTACTGCACAGTTTAGTTAACCATTCATTTCCCCCTGTCTATTCATTTTGTTTACTCATTGGATCGGAATGGTTCGTGTCTTCAGCTGCAATTTCACGTTGAGCGCAGCAAACAAACAGAACTCGGTCAGGACGTGACTCCAAACAGCTCTTACATAGTGTCGAACGGTTTCTCCTATTTGTCAGTAAATACGTTGCCCGTAGTTTTTTCCTTGTTTAACGGACTGTTAAAAAATTAATCCCGTGCTGGCATAAGGCCAGCTTAAACTACAAACGATGTCGGTAAAAATGATTCATGCATTCGTTGTTATCAATGAGAACTCGTTTCCTCCCTGTTCGTTTTATTTCACAAGAATTTGGGCAACTCAGTTAAAATTGGCTTTTTATTTTGACACGGGGAAAGGAGAAGCCTGAGATAGTAATACTAGCATGCATTTGCTTCTACACTGAAACAAAAAAACAAAAATAGGCAGTCAGATTGATGCAAACGTGATGTATTTTTGCTTTGATGCTGCAAAGGAAGAAGGTGCGAATAGAAGAAAGGTCAGAAAATAGACCTAGTTTTGTATACTAGTCTTTCTGCTTGATTATTTACGTATTGTTGAGAATTTAATTTCTGTTTGTTCATTTTGTTGAGCAAGCTATTTCTGCAGTTTATTTACTCGTAGTGTAAGAAACCGAGATTATTGTAGTCTCCCAAAGCTAGCAGTCTTTCAGGAAACCTGCCGGCAAAAATTCCCTGTTCAGGAAATAAATTATGTGAATGAATAAACAAACTGACCAACTTCCACAGTGTCCGAGGGATCCTGTTACGTGTCATCGATAGGTCACCTGTTGCCATTTATTTTCTTAACTAATCTAATATCTATCCTAATCTAGGATGCTATTTTCTACCTGACCAGGGGTGGCCAACGGCGTGACGAAATGTTGTACAACAAAAAATACAGAGGATCCTGAAAGCAATGGACAATAGAGTAATGAAATACTGTCAGTTGTGAGAGCCACTCTTGGGTTACAGACGTCTGATGTACCTATGTTTGAGTGCTCATCTTGGCTAAACTTTCAAAGTAGCTCATAACATGCAACAGGACATAACTGGTGATAGACTATAAGTATACTGTACACATAAATTTTATGCAAAATATTTTATTATAAATTATATTTGGGCGTGTACTAACAATTATATCATTGGCTTATTAGTCTAAGCTGACGTGTTCCGGGGATACAGTCAACAAAAGTCGTATATGTAACATAAAGACTATTACTCATGTTTTATTGTTTAACTAGCAATTATTCATTAACTGTTATGTGTTTCTTATTTACGTTGCGAGTTTTCTGCAGGTTTTTTCATTTATGTATTACATTCTTGCTTACTAGCTGAGCAAGGAAAAAATTGAAGCTTTTCTTTTTTGTGTAACACTTAAAAGGTCTCTTTGCGTTTCTTTGGCCCCAGACTTTGCAGCCAGTCACATCCAAGAAAGCTTTTACTTCATGAAGTTATTGCACATACGAGATCCACTGCTGGAGGCGTTTTGCTGGGATTTTCTGTTCTTTTCAAGTTTTTGCTGTTTTGGACAGTTCTACTTTGTGTTGTCTGCTCATTGTTGACAATGGCTGTAGAATTATTCTCTCTCTCTCTCTCTCTCTCTCTCTCTCTCTCTCTTCTCTCTCTCTCTCTCTCTCTCTCTCTCTCTCTCTCTCTCTCTCTCTCAACATGTACAGATTTCTGAGGGAAGGACAAATGCACCCACTTACATACACAGACAAGTACATATATATTGTGCTTATGTATTTATGTTTGTGTATATATATATATGTATATATATATATATATATATATATATATATATATATATATATATATATATATATATATATAATACGTATATTCTGTAAAAATATTACTACCCATGGTTGTTAATAAAAATCCACAATACGTTAAAATATATTTCTATGTAAAAAACAGACTTTCGAACACCGTGCAGACGTTAAAATGTAAAGTAAGAGGGTAGTTTCCTCCCGAAGAGCATCTAAAAAGGTGGGCGGGGCGAGAATATAACAGCCCATCATCGAAATTATTTTCTCGCCCCGCCCACCTTTTTAGATGCTCTTCGGGAGGAAACTACCCTCTTACTTTACATTGTAACGTCTACACTGATGAGGAACACCGTTCAGGTGCTCGAAAGTCTTTGTTTTTTACATAGAAATATATTTTAACATATGATTGTGGATTTTTTTAACAATTTGTTCTTCACGAGACTGTGAATTTCTTAACATTACTACCCATTTTAACCGAATGTATTAGTTTAAAATGAGCATATGCATTCTAAGTTTATTCCTAATTTTTATCTAAGCTGCCAAGATGTTTGTTCGCAAATTTGTCTGGATTGGTATGATAGCCCCCGATGTAATAGCAAAAGCTGGACCAAATGAGAGCCTTCGGGAGAAAACTCTATATATAAACACTTTCTTGCATCACATTTGTGTCAATCATACCGCTTCATCCTTAGATATACCAAAAATATTTCTTTGTAAAGAAAAATATAAAGAAACCCATGAACCCTCATCTCGAAGAAGGTAGGTTATAGTAACCAGGCAAACGGGGAGCAACGATTATAA
>NC_087216.1:35064079-35069079 GCF_015104395.2 Macrobrachium nipponense
ATTAGTCCCATATAAACAAGCTCATCTACTATCTAATAGACTTTTTATTCTCCCGATGGAACTACAACCCCGAGGCTCCTCTACCTCAAGGTAATACTAACTGAACCTAAAATCATTGGCACGTCCTAGGACAAACAAGGTCATATTGCTTACTAACAATGCAGTAGCACCTCTCATCCAATAGACTACCTAACATATATATAGTGTGTGTGTGTATTTGTATTAAAAGTTTAAGTGTTTGCTTGAGAAAAAAAATTTATAATAAATGTGAGCATGATTATGAGAGAAAAGGGAAACCAGGAAGAATTATTAATGTTAATGTAAATGATGAAAGAATAGCTGCTCTTCATTTTTTATAGGTTAGTTAGGAATGATAAATGGCTGCATCAGAAAAGTTTTAGGTTCTGTCATGTGGAAAAACGTGAAGGATGACAGGATGGTGAGAAAATTCAAACATTTTACAGGGAAGAAAAAAGAAAAAGATCTAGAAAGTTTTAAACAGTAAGGCGAAAGAAGTATTGGAAAGGGAGGCTTTCATATCCTTGAAGCCCTACATATGTGTGCAAGATAGAGAGGGATGAATGAATGTTACACTATATTTTCTGAGTTTGAACTTTCTAAGTTCGTGTATGAAGTTGCTATAATGACGTTTTTACTGCACGGATGTTGTTATGTTGGAGCTTTTCTGTGCAATATATATATATACAATATATATATATATATATATATATTATATATATATATAGATAAATAAATAAATAATAAAAAGTCATCCGTCATCCGAGACAGTGACTTATCTGTAAAAAGATACTTATCTGTAACATTTTGCATTCCTCCTTTAGGATGCGAGTGTAGACGGAGATATGGTTAACTACTAACTGATTGATTATCGTGTTATTGTTTATAATCGAGGTGGTTTTTTGCCAACACGGGCTCTTGCTCATAGAGCAGCCCGTAAGTCATTTTTTGGTGTGCAGGTGAATTAAGGATATGAACATGATTCTCTTCGTTATGATCTATGGTTGTTCCAGTGAGAGATTTATTATCATAGAATTCTGGCGAGACATTGGTTTCCGTGAGCGATAAAGTAGTGTAGGACATTAGAACAAGGGCATAATTTTATGATCAGTTGTGTTTTTTCACACCTGAAAAATATTTAATAATTAAAATTGTCCAACATGAGAAGAGTTTTGTTACGCATATGACTCGAAAGCTTGCCATGTTTTACATTCAGGGTTGATTTTTGTTTCACAAATAAATTACTGTATTGTTCCTGAAAACATAAAAATCAACGATTCAGCCATCAGTCTGATTTTTGTTTTCTGGGGGGTCGCGTTTTGTTGTTGTGGAAGTTGAGCGCCCGGAGGGCCTGCCCGAGGGCCTTAAAGGTGCGTCCACACGGTCGGACAATGTCCGACGAACAAACATTGTTACCATATCATAGGCGAAGCAGGATGACGTCATAAGCGTTGAAACGATGGAAATAGATCTAGCAACAAACAGCGGTACCAGATGAGGTTGTATACCACGTTTTTTACTCTGCTCGCAAGGCAAAGACCGGCAGACAATTGTTAATTGGGAACAATTTTTGTCCGTCGGACATTGTTCGCCCGTGTAGACACACCATATAACACATCTTCCACACCCGTAATGCAGAAGTGGGCATGAGTCTGGTGATAGCATTGGTAATAATGACTGAAGCGGAACAGGAGGGGAATCGCTGAGGAAACTGGTAGATGGCGAAGGCTGTTTGATTCCTTCCGTATGCCATGGTGTGAGATTCATTTGGCAATGGGGCTTTAGGGATATAGTCTTAATGAGGCTCTGGAGACTGCATTCGAGAAAACAACAGCAAAAAGCGCAACACTCCTTAGAGCAAAATAACCTCAGTTTGTCTTCATGTTTGGCATATTAAATACGTAAAGGACTGACATGCCAATTCCCTTGACTTACCTCCCTTCGAGAACTTTTAAGACATCATACAAGCAGAGAGAAGGGAGGTCGATACCAGTATCTTTTCTAAATTGCACCGGGCCATGTAAGCAGCGTGGGGTTCTATGAATCCCTTGTCACCACCTTTGGAACCTCGCTGATTCTGCTCGGAAAAGGCTTGTAAAGATTCTGGAGCATAAAGGGGATCCTACCAAATACCAACCAAGGCCGGCTCAAGGTGCCACATTGTAGTGTTTGTTTCTACATGTGTTTAACTGATTTTATTACATTTTAAATTCACTCGCTTTTCTTTTGTACTTTGAATACAGTCGGGTAACTTTGTCAGCATTTCATTATCTGTCACAATGAGTTTTTTTACAGATTTATTTATGAATAAATCACTAGCTGGGGTGTAATTTAATGCCAGAGTGCTGCGGCCTCTGTAGCTTACACTGTTATGTATAGAGGCCATGCATAGTACAGATATCTAGAAAATCAATCAATGGCACACTTCGGACTTTCTCTCACTCAACCATCTTTCACTCAGTGCTTGTTTGTAACAACGGGTGACCATTACCTGTAATGTATGTACATTCAAACAGTCATAACGGTCTCTCTCTGTCTCCCAGTTATATAGATGAAAGGATCTGAATACTTGATGCCGAGTTTGAAATGTTTTCTTTAGCTTGTATATTGAATGAACTCTTCATTCTATTGTCTCACCCTCCTGTCCTGCTCTCCCTTCCCTTCTTCCCTTCTTTTTCCCTTACCTCCTCTCCGCCTCACCTTTTCCCTTCCTCCGCTCCTCCCTTCCCTACCCTCCTGTCCCATTCCCCTTCCCCCCTTCCCATTCTCTTCCCCATCCCACTTTCCCCTCCCCATTTCCTCTCCCTCCCCCTACCAGTTTTGTTTTCCCAGGTATTGCCGGGTTGGTCAGCTAATATATATATATATATATATATATTATATATATATATATATATATATATATACACAAAATATTTATTAATATAATGCATAGCGTCCCCTTAGGGGTAGTGACGCAAGAAAGGATTTTCCCCTTAACCACAGATAATTTACCTGGAAAGCTCTTAAGAAACTCCCAGCACTGGAATTAACATTTCCGTCCGCGTGTTTCTGGAATGTCTAACTGGCCATTAAACGACCAAAAAATTGACATAAAAGCCAATAACCATTATCCAGATATTTTATGAAAAGAGGTCATAGGGTCACAATTTTTTTACTCTCTCTCTCTCTCTCTCTCTCTCTCTCTCTCTCTCTCTCTCTCTCTCTCTCTCATACATAGGCTACGCACAAACTATTTTCTCGTTGCCAAAGGTTAGCCTCTTAAATGAGCCTCATACAGGGAACATTTTTTCCTCACGAGAAATCTGTTTCTTACATGAGCAATTTCCCCCACTGGCGCTAGATGAAAGACCTCGCGATTTCTTCCTGTAGCTTCGAAACGGATGATGAGAGGCCTTGTTTTCTTATACCCTACACTCGAGAGGAAATTTCCCTCTGTCTGTGAATGGTGGGCGAGTTTGGAGTGATGTAGGGAATTTCCCTCTCTCTCTCTCTCTCTCTCTCTCTCTCTCTCTGTATTTACACACACATATATATATATATATATATATATATATATATATATATATATATATATATATATATATATATATATGTGTGTGTGTGTGTGTGTGTGTGTATGAATATCTACACATACATATATATATATGTATATATATATATATATATATCCTATATCTATCTGTATATTTATCTATCTGTCCATTTATCTGTTCTATCTGTATTCTGTATGCGGAGTTAGTTTCAATCTACCCACCTCCAGAGAATTACTGACTAGGCAAAATCTGCTGGGCAGCTTTGAATACCAATACTTCCATTTGCATTGAACCTCACTTCCATTTATTCATGAATTTCGTTTTTATAAATCAAAATTGCAGGGAATTCAAATTTGAGAACTATGGTAAAGATGTACATAAAAAGTAATAATAAAACTAAAGAATCGTTTGAATTGCCTAATAATTGTTTAGGGATGTGTGTTCCTGCTTGCTACTTCTGATTTGCTCTTAAATATTTTTCTCAACATTTAGCCGATCGCATTCGCTGGGGGTGGCTTCTTTTAAAAGAAGAAGAAAAAAAAAACACTGCCAAACACTCCCTTTGGCTGCAGCATTGGAGATGAACCCACTATGCAGAAACCTTTCACAGTATAAGCCGGTTCACACACCTGCACTGAAGACTCATCAGCAGCACGTCGAATTCATATTCACTTTGGACTCTTCTTGTACCTCTTTCACGAAGTGCTTACAGCCGTTACCTTTACCCCTCTCTTTCAGGCTTATAAAATGTTCCAATTGTCGAATCCTTTCCCATTCTTTCTACTTGCTCAAACCTTCTCAGAACACCGATTCTTTCTTGCACTTCACATACTCACATATGCTATGCAAACAGTACATCTTCCACCCATTTTCTTTCATTTTCATTCAGCATCCACACACACCTTCTAAAGGGAGAGTTGGCTCGATATTCGTACATTCCCTTGATAGTTTCCACAACCAGTTCAAGTGTCTGAAAAATCTTTTGCACGTATCCACCTTACGTCCCGTGCTTCTTCCTATGCTTTGACTCACCTCATCTCTCATCCTGTGACCATTCATGATATTTGCAGCCAAATGCATATGACTTCTTTACCTTTTCCATTCTTCCACATCCATATTGCCATCCAAATCCCCATCTTCCCGTTTCCATCAACCTCATAACCTTGCTTTTGTTCACAGTTGCTATTATTCTCGATAGTACTCTCAAACTCTTTCTGAAGTCTCCCCAGTTTCTCTTCTCCATGTCCAGTCTGTAGTGTAATTTGAAAATATCAATTATTTCTCACTATTCTTGGCCAACCTCATCCCACAACTTTGCGCTTAAGCCTGCCGTCCTTTCTTTGACTTCTCCCATCGTTTCCTCCATAAAGATATCAGACATGAAGACATAACCCACCATTATTTCATGACCAGTATACATTAAACTTGTCACTGTCCCTAACAAAA
>NC_087216.1:35074079-35085551 GCF_015104395.2 Macrobrachium nipponense
ATGTTCCTGTATTTAGTGTGACTCTCTGATGATGGATTTCAATTCTTTTTGCGCATCAGGTAGTTACCAGTCATTTATCATACACCGTCTATCGTTTCATCGTCTTGAGTGTTTATATTTATTAATAATAATAATAATAATAATAATAATAATAATAATAATAATAATAATAATAATAATAATAATAATAATAATAATAAGAGCGTTTGGAAACTGCAAACCTCCCCCAGGCAGGGCAACATTGTCATTACAAAGATGCAGTACATTCTAACTAACCCTCCCTAACCGAACCTAATCTAACTTCAAATATGTGCTGGGGATGTCATCCTTGGCCGTATCATGCTCCTCTTTGGGCCTAATCTTCGTCCCGAGAGAGAGAGGAGAGAGAGAGAGAGAGAGAGAGAGAGGAGAGAGAGAATGCATCTTCTAAAAGTACATTCGTATTCCTTCATAAACTGTACCCACGTGTTGCCACTCAACGAACAAACAGTGACACAAATAAACGCCGTTAAAACCATAACCTCCCTATAGGCGGTGATAATCGTATGTAATGTATCTGTCAAATGATAATCAGATCTGAGCCATTGCTCCTAATACAACAAAAATGTGACATTTTTAGTGAAGAATCGGCTTGGGTAATCTGAGCACATGTCACTTTCTGCAGTTTTATGAATTTTCTCCAAAAACTGTTTTTCTTTAGTCTGATACTCCTTTCACGCCGTACTCCTACTGCTATTCCTGACAAATTTAGAATAGTTTTTATGTAAAAGAAAACTATTGAGATGGCTGTTTGTCTGTCCGTCCGCATTTCTTCTGTCAGCCCTCAGATCTTCAAAACTACTGGGGCCAGAGCTGCAAATTGGTATGTTGATCGTCCATCCCCCAATCATCAAACATACCAAATTGCAACCCCCTAGCCTCAGTAGTTTTTATTCTATTAAGGTTAAAGTTATCCATGACCGTGCGTCTGGCAACGCTATAGGACAGGAAGCCACCGGACGTGGCTGAACGGTTCGTGGGTTGCGGCTCACACAGCATTATACATCATAGAAAATCTCGACTGAGCTGAAGTTTCGCCGAAGAACTTCGGCGCATTTTTCTACTTGTTATATTTAGAATCGAAATCAGCCTTTCTCCACCATGATAGTTGAGTATCAAGTATGTAATATGTAAGGCCGATTGGAATCGGGGCAAATGTCACTTAAATGGCTTTGAACAGCGTCGCTTCCGGTTGAACTGTTTCTCCGAAAACGAAGGAAATCGGAATTGGCACATGCAGCGTCAAGGTAGGTCTATAGACCTTGTGTAGCGTAATGCGCCTTTATGGAATAGATGTCGCGAATCGCAAATCCCCACGGTGACACATGGTTGGAAATGAATTAGGCAACTGAAAGAAATAGTTCTTCTATTTACAACAGTATAATTAGGGAGGTGATTTTTATTTAATTAATGATAATCTTTATTGTTTTTGATAATTTCAGTTTCATAATCATGTGGGCAAATAATCAGGGCACTATCCTCTCAAACTTCATGACGATGTATTAGTGATAATTATAGTACGAACGATAACATTATACCATCGCCATGCTGAAATTTAATAATAGTAATGATAATAGTAACCATTGCTGCTACTGTGATCAAGATAATGACTTGGATCATATTACCAATTATCGGTATCAGTTTATCAATACGAACCGTAGCAGTAATTTGGTACCCAACTAACAGATAGACAATGGCTGCTGATAAGTTAAGGAAAACTCATGAACGTGGGAACTGGCGCCGCCTATAGCCAAATGCCCCTCCTTCCCTTCCCCTTCCTGTGAAGTTCCCGGGAGGAGACTGGCATATATTTGTTCCCGCTACCCACCCACTCTCTCTCTCCTCTCTCTCTCTCTCTCTCTCTCTCTCTCTCTCTCTCACAACACTTTCCCCGACAATATTTCCGGAGGGTCAGATTTTTTTCGCCCTCACCCCACAAAATGGCAATACTAATAATAATAATGATAATTTACACGGAACTGGCATTAATATGTGTATTACATTATCTTTTTAGAAAATGATAACTATAACTTACCGTAATTACAAAAATATCGTAGTTGGATTCTTGACCGTTTTACGCTTGTATCTGTTTCCTTTTCTGAAGAACATGCACCTACACCTTTCCGTGTGATTTCCGTAGACAGATGGGTTTAAAATCACGAGAACAAAAAGATTGTTGTCAGCGTCACAAAGAGAATCTCTCCTGGAATTTTAAAATGACAAATTGAAGGAAATCCCTTCAGAGATAGATTACTTATATGCTGACTCAAGACCTCATCAGGTGATGTGAACCTGTCGCAATTGCCAGCGATGAGTTATTCAAGAACACTCGCTTTTAGTTTTTAGTTTTCTCTGAAACAAAACTATCCGTCCGCACTTTTTCTGTCCGCCCTCAGATCTTAAACTTTACTGTGGCTAGAAGGCTGCAAATAGGTATGTTGGTCACCCGCCCTCCAATCATCCATCATACCAAATTGCAGCCCTCTAGTCTCGGTATTTTTATTTATTCAAGGTTAAAGTTAAACATGATCGTGCATGTGGCTGAGAGTTTCATGGGCCACAGCTGAGAGTTTCGTACAACATTGTACGCTGCATAGACTACTCGGAGGATTTTTACTTGTTTTATGAAGTGTTCAATTTTCCAGAATGGCCGAGACAGTGTTCAGTGAAGTGCGTGCATTGCTGTGTATTTTTAAATTTAGTCTGATTTAACGGTAATACGGTATGTTAAGCTTCAGTTCTTTCATTTATACCCGACTTTGTAGCATATGTCATATATCTAAACTATGCTGAAAGTGCTTAAAAGTTAAGTAGGTAAAATCAACAATTATCTTTGGCTGTAGAACAACTATAAAGGTCAAAGTAATGGCTTGCTTATTCAACGTATTATTTTAGGTCTTTTGATTTAATGGAAATACTGCATTAAGTTATGAGTGACATTTTTGTTTATTTGGATAAGTACTGAGGGATGCACGAAGCTATTTGACAGGTGTAAATTTCTTCACATTAATGTCCCATTGATTGACTAACTGAATATTTAAATGTAACACACATACTCACACACACACACACACACACACTTATATTATAGTATATATATATATATATGCATATATATATACACCCCAAACTCATATACATATGTATATATATACACATGTATAAAATAAAGGTTGCCCATAAAAATATGGAAGGAAAAGGTTATTTCGATAAATATAACACTGCAAAATATAACTTTTTTTCATGTTTTTATTGGCAACCTTTATTGAATTGAATCATATTATAACCACTATTTTATAATTATAATATATATATATATATATATATATATATATATATATATATATATATATGCATATATATAGATAGATAGATAAATAGATCGCGTTACAGAGACAAAGATATTCTTTTTTCTCCTGAACTCGGAAATCTACGTCAACAAAAATGCGCCTGTGTCCGAAAGGACTATCTTCATTTTCTCCAACCGGATTTGAGAGAATAAACGAAATTACTGATAATAAAGTTGTTTGGTCCGTTCTTTCCTCGGTTGAGATGTGGAAAGAATGCTGGAAAAAATACTTCCAAAATGTGTACGAAAAGATGTACAAAGATGATTAAAAGAAATAAAAAGACCAGTGGCACTGCTAAATGTATCATGTAAATTGTTTATGGTGATAATGAAAGATGTAACTAGGAAACATTTGAGAACAAATGAAGAAATGAGTGCCAGGAAGGTGCACTGGAGAAGGGAGGATAGAAAATTCCAAAGAAGAAAGTTATATAGGTGAAGGGGCCCTCATAGTAATGTTGTGTAGACTTGGTAAAGCTTTTGATTCTGTGTGAAGGATGGTATAAGTAGGAGTTACGGAAGATTGTGAAATCCACCCGAAGTTCATTTATAAGAATGACAAAGCAAACAGAGCAAGAAATGGATGTTATTCTCGGCAGCTTGGGATCGACATTAGTATTCAAGGCGATTATATATTTGATAATGAAAAGAATAGAGGTGTGAGGAAAATTATTTAAACACGATGAACGAGTAGAGATAGGAATTTTTTCTGATGATGTCTCGGTCATAGCAGGAGGTGTTTTTAATAGAAGTAGGGAAAAAGTGTCGGTAAGAAATAGATGAAGAAAAGACAAACATTTTTATGCATTATATGAAAGACAAAGCAGAGTAAAAATAGTAGCGGAAAACATAACTTATTTAGGAGTTAAAAGTGAATTGTCAAAAGAATCCCAAGTACAAACAGGAAAACACTTGAAAAGGCACAAAAAAAGCATTGACAGAATTAGAACTTGAAAAGTTGCAAAGGATTGAAAATGAGCTATATAGGAAAATATAAGGTGCCACAAGAGTATATACATCTATTTACACATCAAAGGGAGATAAAGACCATCTTTTATGAAGACTCGTATTGCAGATGAGCAGCCGCAATATATAAGCAGTACCCTGTATAGAAAAAGAGAAATATGGAAGAAGATGGTGGAAACCCACAATAAAATATTGGAAAGCTGTAAGACTGAACACAAGGCAGATAAATGAAATGACAAAGATGGAAATAAAACCCAAAGATATACGGTAGTATAATGAGAGAAAAAAGAGATAGAAAGAAAACATTACGAGACAACAATACGACAACACATTTTTGCATCAGTGATTTTACCAGAGCAAAGAAAAACGGACTGGAATTGAATGTTAAATGTAGACATAAAGGAGGAAACATCAATTACAGTTTTTGTGAAAATGTAGAAGGTATCTAAATCATTCTTTGTATTTTTTTCAGAAATACAGAAAAGAAAAAAGTTATATAGTTGAGCTACAAAGACCGTGTTAAAAGGAGAGAAATTCAATATTTGTGAAGTTTTTATTTTCTGGAAAAAAAATCTTGTATTTAGGGAAGACAAGAAAATGTTGAGAAAATTATTCCAAGCCATGAAAACAGCACTCGAGCAACTGAGGTCCATTGCAAAGACAAAGGCTCAGCTTCAACTTGAACCCTGAACCTGAGTGAGTACTGGAATGTCATATGAAGAAATGTGCGATTTCTTCCTTCGTAGTCATGCATACATATGTGCATACCCACAAACGCACTAATATATACTTATATGTATGTGTGCGTGTGTATGTTTGAGAGTATCTCTAGAATCACGATGCATAATGCCTTATGGAGTATAAAACATGAAAGCATTTAGGATCTAATAGTTCCAAGTGATTTATTAACTTTCAAACAAATTAAAACAAAAGCAGCATCGCCCTTCGTAAGTGGTGATCACAATCCCCTTTTAAATCTCTCTCTCTCTCTCTCTCTCTCTCCTCTCTCTCTCTCTCTCTTCTCAGATAAGATGCAATAAAAGAGGCCGACCTCGGAGAGATGCTGCGGCGTTAAAAGAAAAAGAAAAAAAGAAAAAAAAAAGAGCAGAGAACTGACGGCCAAACTGTCAACACCCAGAAAGTAATATATTCCGGTTTTTATTCATTATTCATTTTTTCCGTTGTTTTGCGACTCGGCTGCGGTTTGGTAAGTTTTATTGGCCCCAATTTTATTCATACGTACGCATGATGCGTGAGTACGTACTCAACCTCGCAGGCGGTTTGTAGAAGAACGAACGTAGTATTCATACATACATATATACTTACATTTGCATACCCACAAATGCATAATTACACACGCGTACACTCGTAAATTATATATGTTACAGTAAATATGTGAAATCAGGGATTTCACGAAATCTGTAGGGCATAATGTGAAATCGCCAATTCGCCTGGGAACCTTTGATCCCCGAGGGCTAGTACTAAACACGGGGAAACAGTGATTCATCTACAATATCGCCGTGTTTAGTACTAGCTCTTGGCGTGGGGTGGGGGTTGGGGGGGTGTCAAACTGTGTTCTGCCGTACTTAGTACTAGTCCGTGGGTGATCAAATGCACTTAGGGACATTTGATCGCCCCTGGGGGCTAGTGATACACACGGCAGGAGCTATAGTAGATTCACATCACCCGTGCATCTGACGCCTAGGCCAGTCCCTTACGTAAGGGACTGGCCTAGACATCGGATGCACAGTTGATGTGAATCTACTATGGTACTAAACACAGCGAAACAGCGATTCATCTACAGCTTCGCCGTGTCTAGTACTATACTACATTCACATCAGCCTGCATTTGATGTCTAGGCCAGTCCCTTACGACGCTCCTGATTAGCTGTTGATAAGCAAATCACAGGGCTGGAAACTCTCAGTCTCTCGAGAGAGTTCACATAGGCAGGATGGATGTTCCACCTCTCCCGAGGAATGCTTTTGAAAGACGTATCCCTCAGGAGAGGTGAAACATACATCCTGCCTATGTGAAATCTCGAGAGAGACTGAGAGTTTCCAGCCCTGTGATAGGCTTATCAATAGCCAATCAGGAGCATTGTAAGTGACTGGTCTAGACATCAGATGCACTGGTGATGTGAATCTACCATAGCTCTGAGGGGCTGGGGTCAAAATGTGTTTAGCCATATTTAGTACTATAGTCCGTGAGGAATCAAATGCACCTAGGGACACATGATGCCCCCAGCGGGCTAGTACTAAACACGTCGTGTTAAGTACTAGCCCCTTTGGGGGTCAAAATGTGTTTCACCGTATTTAGCACTAGTCCCTGGGAGATCAAATACACGTAGGGACATTTGATTCCCCCAGGGGGCTAGCTAGTGCTAAACACAGTGAAACACATTTGTCCCACCCCAGGGGCTAGTACTAAACACGGCAAAACAATGCAGATGAATCACTGTTTCACTGTGTTTAGTACTAGCCCTTGGGAGATCAAATGTTCCTAAGCGATTTGGTCATTTCACATATTCCCTAATGATTTCGTGAAATCCCTGAATTTCACATATATAAAGTGTGTAGGTACAAAACCAACATAGTGAGTTTTCGTGAATGCATTCAGGTATAAGCGCAGTTAATTATCATTCATATTTATAGAGTGATTTTAGAATCTCAAATGATACTGCAGACATATACCATCGAATAGAGATATGATTTTCAAAGAAATTAAGCGATTTTAATTTATGTTCGTGAGTCATGAATAAATAAGAAACATAGAATCGAAATTGCTTCATTTCTCGTATAATCAAAAACGCTCAGAATTGATTTGCATAAAACGAGTAGATTTTTTTTTTCTAGCATCGTTTATCTGGTCATAGTTGAGATAGGAAGATAAGGATTCAGTTGTAGAACAAGTAGGAAATGGTTTGCTCGAGGACATGAGCAACCACGGAATCAGTTTCATACGTCGTGATTTATTACCATACCTTGATGTCACGCTTGGTGATTGTGACTACCGGGTCACTTCAAAATCGTGATTGTGATGAAGTGATCTCTTTGCCGCCCAATTTGATTGCATTTCGACATCACGCAATTCACATTCGAATCATTTTCGCATTAGTTTCCACCAGGAGAGTTTGATTTTCGCATTAGTTTCCACTAGGAGAGTTTGGAAAGGCTAAAAATGAGTCCACATTTTATTTTCTACTAGTCTTTTCTCCACTCTGGTTAATCTGTTTTGAGAAACCTCTAACGAAAGTTTCAGCGAATGCCGCACGGAAGTTAAGTGTTGACGGAAGGCCTCATATTTATAACAGGTAAAATCAGTTCACCCTGTTTTAGGTCATTTGTCTTTCCTTTACTAGAATACTGTTCTCCGGTGTGGATGTCTGATCTGTCAGAGATTTATCTCTTTTAGGTAGAGTGGTTCGTGGCGGCAGGTTTCTGTTTCCTAACATTAGAGGTTATAACTTTGACCAGAGCCGTATATACGGCTCTGACTTGGACCATCGACGGATGATATCTTGTTTGTCACTTTTTCATAAGTTGTATTTTAACAGAGGTCTTTCACATTCGCGATTGCTCCCTGATCCTCGTTTCTTGCCGAACAGCAGCGCCGATATGCAGTAAATGTGCCTCGCAGTCGAACTTCTTAGTTCCAGAGGTTCTTTATTCCTCACACCGTTGGACTGTGGAACTGTTTCCCTGAAGAAGTTGTGCAGTTGGAACATCAACAGTTTAAGCGAAGATGCAATGCATTACTACCTACAACAATTCTCCTTGTATATTTTAATAACTTGCTTTTTATTTATTTATTATTCTAATTTTTTTTTCTTTTTAATAATTGATCTCTTCTCTGTATATCCTATTCCCATGTTCTTTGGAAGCTTGAACTTCAAGCCAATGGCCCCTGTGGGCATGTTCATTGTGAATAAGGTTCGTGTTCTGAATAATAAAAAATAATAATAATAATAATTATGTGTGTAGTTTTTCGGATACCAGTCATTTGATATATGCTCGTTTGCAAGAAAAGTTTCCCGAACCTTTTACATAATCACTTGTTTATTTCACTTTCACGCGTCACCTCTTACGGACGACCACCACTGTATGGAATGCTCAAAAGAGCTAGAGTTGTGTTGCCATAAGGCCAATTTAATCTGATATCTGTAATATCAATTTTAACAGCAGCGAGACTTCCAGTCACTCTTCCTATACCTTCTTATACATTGAAGATTATACTCATAATCGTTCTCCCCGTAGGTGGTGGTGCCGCCAGTGCACCTCATGCGGTGCAATGTAGGCATTACTTAAGGTTCTTTGCAGCGTCCCTTCGGCCCTTAGCCGCAACTACTTTCATTCCTTTTACTGTACCTCCTTCCATATCTTTCTTCCATCTTAGTTTCCCCCCTTTCCTAACAGTTGATTCATAGTGCAAGTGCGAGCCTTTCCTCCTGTTACACCTTTCAAACCTTTTCACTGTCAATTTCCGTTTCAGTGCTGAATGGCCTTAGTTGCCCCAGTGCTTGGCATTATGCCTAAAACCCCCATAAATCAGTCAGTCATAATCTCTCTCTCTCTCTCTCTCTCTCTCTCTCTCTCTCTCTCTCTCTCTCTCTTATTTTGATCCTTCTTTCGTAGTTTGTTCTCGCTCTCTTTCAGCAGGACGGGAAACTGTTAGATCCAAACTTTCAAAAGGTTGAATCCAAACTTCGACAGCATCCTCGACTTACGCTGTCGAGACTCGCCACAATTTTCTCCAAGTTGCAGCCAAGTGCTCGTTTGAACATTCATGCAACGTTGCAGAATGCTAGAGCGGAAAACAGCCGACATCAGGTTCTTAAGACCGCACAGACATACACGCGCGCTCTCCCACAAAAACTAAACACACATGTGTTTATCCTTGTTTCTTGATGATTCCAGAGAAATGCCTTGTTTCTACCAATGCAATGGAATCATTTCTCGCTATTTTTTCAAAGATAAATCTGGATGGGGATGCATTATTTACCTAGGCACTCATAAAGGAGATATTTTTGTCCAACAAATTGACACCATATGCCGCCCATTTTCGGATTAGCTTGGAAAGAACCGTGAATTTCGTGGAAATGTTCGTTTCCAGTTATTTTCTTTTATTTGAAAGGAGTTTGATCGACAGAGATTCGGTTGTAGCATGAGCAGCTCACTGAGACCAGTTCTGGCAAGTTCATACATGGAGCATTTCGCAACTAATAATAAACCCCTTGAGTTATGGTCTGGATGGAATATGTTGATAGAATCCGATCTGAAGAGATTTTTTTTGTTTATACTCTCTTAAGCAAATGTAACAACCTTGTACCTATCATCGAATTGAAAGTAGAATAGGAAAACGATAACAAATCCATTTTGTAGGAGACTTTACACATGACTCATCTGTTGTGATCACAGTTTTTTCATTTGTTGCTCGTAAGTACACTCATATACCCCTACTTGTTCTGTCGTTTCTCTGCTGGAACAAACCCAGCCCACTTGAAGCTTGCCGAATTGCCAGGGTGCTTCAAAAGGCTCTCGTGTCAGCGTTTTTGTGAGTGTCGATCTCTCTTTCTGTCTGCAACAAAGCTAAGCATGCAAGTAATGCAAGAAAAGCAAAGAAGAAGAAAAAAATGAACACTGCCTTTGTCGAAATCCTCCCTCGACGCTGTATTTCTAATTTACATCGAAAAGACAAAGGTAACAGAGTAGAAAAAGGAATTCTGTTACCTGACAAAATCCCTATTGTACAGCGAACAGCAGCAAGAAGAATTCGATGAAATAATTCGGTCCCTCCGGTGGAAGTGGAAGGGCCAAGTCCTGCTGTTCTTTATCGGGGTTAAAAGGGAAAACTCCTCCTGCTATTTATATGAGATGGAAATGCAAAACCTTGGTATTTTGTTCAAGAAATGAAGAGATAAAGTGTTCTTTTTTAATCAGGAAAAATGTCAAATTCTGGCTATTTTATCAAGAGACGAAAAGACGGCGCAGTGGCACTTTATCTTGTCAAATTTCTGCCACGTTATCGAGGAATAGAAATGCAAAATGATTGTATTCTACAAAAAATAAAATGGCAAAATCCTGCCTTTTTTTAGAGAGAAAATTCAACATTACTGTCTGGAAGATCGACAGTCCGTAATAACTAATAACAAATAAACAATTTTAGCAAGAGAAGCAAAATCACAAAAAGGCCAGAGAAATGGCCACTCTGGATCTTTTTTCCTAACACCATCGTATAAAAAATAGACACGAAATCCTTAGGCGACTTCCACATTTTCCACCCGTGCAGTGAAAAGGGCACCACGAGCAGGGTTAGCAAAAAACGTTGGAAATCAAAGGGGAAAGATTATAGGCACAAAATTTCGTAACACCGTGAATTTACCAGCTGATATATTTACTTTTACTTGCTTATTAATTTCATGATAATAATAATAATAGTTTGAAAACTGAGAGCACCAAGGAAAGTGAAACTTCTCTCTTTTTTTTTCTTTTTACAGTAATCTAACACTATTCTATTAGATTTAAAAAGTCCATAAAATACCTTTTACACGACGAAACCATATATTTAGATAAAAAAAAGTTTAAAGGGCAATTTACACGATCAAACGGTTTGTCCAACAGCCGTTCGAAGTGAATTGAACCGTATGAATGGGTGAAGGAAGTCCAGCTCGGCCTGACTTGTGTGGGCAAGGCTTATGTTAACCACAAACACTTTGCTCGTGTGAACGATCGGCAAAGATCAGACCTCATAAGCTATCCAGATCTTCACTGGAAGCAACTCCATATTCCCCGCCCCAAGTGTCAATACTGAGTAAAATAAAGTTGAGAAGAATGTTAGGGAAGTTGTATTGGAATTTATCTTTAAATCAAAAGCATATGCTGATCAAGGATATTTATTAAAAAATTAAAAAAAAAAATCAAAAAAACAAAAAACAAGGAAATTTATCTGGTCTTTCAGGAGATATACTAAAGGAACTTGAACCTAGCTGTTCAGGAGAGAATATAGGAAACTTGAAAACGCAAAGAAGTCTGGGAGTTCAGCTGATGACAACCATACTCCTGTTCCGCGGTATTTTGATGAGATGATGTTTGTTTTGGATGAAGACTTGACATGAAAATCTC
>NC_087216.1:35086051-35096051 GCF_015104395.2 Macrobrachium nipponense
ACATGAAAATCTCTTCCACTCTGGATAGTATATTTATTGCTAAACAACGGCCTTCCTCATGTTTGTGTCCTCGTATTCAATACAAGAAGTGACCAGCTTCAGCAGATCTAAATATGCTGCCTCGTCCTTCTCATATAATTACGCCAGTCCTCTGGCTCTCATCTCAAATCAACAAGCAAGTTTGCATGTGAAATTTGGTCTCTTTTTAACAACCAGTCTTTTGTCTACTAGACTGCCTTTTTCCTAATAACACCGCTTAGCCAACAGCAATAACTGTGTCTTGATTTAGAGGCATCTTTGCTTTTCAACTCCACGACCCACACAGAGGCTGGATCACAATGAGGCTGGTTATAAATTTGGTTTGATCGTGTGACACCTCTTCAAACCTATATACAAAACAACATGGGCGACCGGGTTGGACAAACCGTTTGACCGTGTAAATGCGTCTTGTAAATGCCCCTTTAATAATCCTTAGTTAGTGAGTGACAGCATATTTATGTAAAATGTGAAATTCGTTTCCACACCTGCATCCTCGTAGAGGTCGCTAGCAGCATCCTCTCGGGCCCTAACTGTACGCACTTGTTAACTCTTCCTTTCTTCCATCTTGCCGCCCAACAACTTCAACTCCTTTTCTTTTACCTAGGCAGGAAATGACTGAACGCGCCCCGGTGCTTGGCTCTGTAGCCAAATTTTCATAGATCAATCAATCCATGACTGCATATTTATTAGACAGAAAGGATATTCTGACAGCTCTCTCCAGACCATCCAAGATTGGAAGATGCAAAATATACCGGAAGATGCATTAGCCATTCTCTGGTAGACATTAGAGGTGCCTCACACTGAGGGACCTGGGGAAACCCAAACGAGCTGTGACGATGTAAGGATGTAAGGAACTGCCTCTTTTTCTGACTTGTTTTCCTACCTTCTGTAGTATACTCCTTCAACTATAGATATAAGATGGAACAAGTTCTGGTTACTAAAGTATCCCCCTGAGTCCCAGCATCTGTGCACGTTGCAAGTGTCAACTGTTGTCAGAGCAGGTGTCTAACATCGTAAACTCTAACCCAGTCGTTCTGGCGTTATTGTGATGCACTCATTTCTTATTCGTAGAGCAGCAGAAATTTTCAGTGTTAAGCTTCCTTAAAAATTTAACTGTGCATTTTAGTTTTTTGTAAAAGAAAACTATTGAGATACCTTTGGCTGTTTCTACGCAATTTTTCTGTCCGCCCTCGGATCATAAAAACTACTGAGGCTAGAGGGCTGCAAATTGTTATGTTGATCATCCACCCTCCAATCACCAAACATACCAGAATGCAGCCCTCTAGCCTCAGTCATTTTTATTCTATGTAAGGTTAAAGTTAGCCATGTTCGTGCGTCTGGCACCGCCATAGGTGCCAACAACACAGACCACCTGAGAGTTTCACACAGCATTGTACGCTGTACAGAAAGGCCGAATGCGCCGAAGAAACTTCGGCGCATTTTTTTTATTTGTTTTTAAGTTGCCTCTCTTGACTCTTTTGTCAGAAAATCCGATTGTATTTTATTTGGGAAAGAAACGTCGGCGCATTTTTTTTTATTTGTTTTTGTTTTTAAGTTGCTTCTCTTGACTTTTGTCAGAAAATCCGATCGTATTTTTTGATTTGGGAAATAATTACAAAAAAATTTTTTCAAAGTTATTTTCACCAGGCAATAATCTTTATCTAAATGCATTTGCCTAATTTTCGACTACATAAATCATTATTTTAGGATCTCCTGAGGAATGATCTATAGTTTTTTTATGTCATGCTGCCGCTTTTAACTTTCTTAGGTAAGAAATTAGGTTATCATTATATACAACTGGTTACCAATATGTCAGTTCCCAATTCACTATTCCCAACTAACCAATGAAAGTTTATTTTTATGTCCTAACTCGCACTAGAGCCAGCCTCTTTGGTCACAAACTTTCGTTTAATCTTTTCCTGTACCATTTCTTTATAAAAAGCATTTCTATTATTAAAGTATCTAAAATTGTTTCCCAGTTGACTGAAGAGATTTAAATATCCTCAATTCAAGTACCAAATTGAATATTTCTGTCGGCATTCATGCAAATTTCTTTTAGTGTATAAAAATACCTTTGCCTCCCGTTGCGTTAAAGAGGATGTTGATTATATTGTATAAGACGTTATCGTAGAAAAGGAAGGCTATGTATGTGGAGTGGAAATGTTGTTGAGGCTGTATTGCGTTGGTCAGTTACACAACTCTTAGAGAGGATGAAAAACGTTCACTGGCTTATAGCAGGAAAGAGAAAGTTAGCTGAGTTACCTGTACCTGGTAGATGCCCTTCAAGTTTCTGGAACTTTTTAAAATTTTATTTTATTTTTTTTTTTTTTCTTGTTCTGGGGCGTGTGCATAAACAAGTTTCACCACACAATTGACCACTTTTTTTTATCAGACATATATGCATTATAATATCCTTAAATACCTCCTGATTTTTAGATTTCAGCTGTTTTAGGAAGGATAGCAGCTTTGACGAAATGCAGAAAGAAATGAGGAATCTTAGAACGTCTGCGGTAGGATTTGAAGGGTAACCTCTCCGGCCCCAACTCGCCATGCCTGGGTTCGAATTATAAAGAGCGGTGAAGCATAAGCTCACCTCAAATATATATATATATATATATATATATATATATATATATCTCTAATAAACATGTAATTCGTGTGGAGGAGCATAGCCGTTATATATATATATATATATATATATATATATATATATATATATATATATATATATATATATATATATATATATATATATATATATATATATATATATATATATATAATATATATATAATGATAATGCGTGTGGAGTGGCATAGCTGTTATATACGACACGTATGCTGATGGAATTAAGATTGCCATTCCTTGTTCATATTTATTTCCAACGTTCCGTAATTTTTATTTATAATTACATCTTCAAGGGCTCAAATATAGTAAAAACAAAATACATTAATTAGCAAGACAACTTTCAAACATAAATTTTTGACACTTAAAATTTATCATCTTTTTAAAAAAAAATCAAAGGTGATTAAAATTCACAAAGTAAGATGTTGTATTGGACTAACCTTCCATCAAAAGAAACAAAAAAAAAATTAAAAATAAAAATAAAAAATCCTTATGTTTCCCTTTATGTTTATGGGGAAAACCAGTTTTTGATCAACAAGGACTCTAAAATGGGTTAATTCCTGGGTGTTGGTGTTTGTCCGATGATTTTAAAATCTTTATTTTTAAACGTCTGCTTTGCATCTTCTAACGTGGGCTCTTGTATTAGAACGTTCCGGGTTCGTGATTCTGCTGCCTGTCTGGAAACTGACCCCTCTGTGTTAGTCGATGCGCAGTGCCTTAAGGGGCCTCCAAACGCCTCAGTGGCGTGGTCGGTATGGTGTTAGCGTTCCACCTCGGTGGCCGCGAGTTCGATTCTCGGTCATTCCATAGAGGGGTGAGAGATGTGTATTTCGGGGAGTGGGGGGACAAGAAAGGGTTCACTCTCGACGTGGTTTCTCCGGAAAAAGGTCATGTAAAGCCGTTGATTCCGTTGCTGAATAACCACTATTTCCATGCAACGTAACAACACCATTCAACAACAACAAACTTAAGGGGCCTCCGTGTGGATCCCCACATACGCCCGAGTTATACCTGGGGGCTAGTATATGTATGCACCACAAAATAGGACATGAAAGGTGGGCACAAACGATCCTTGAACTGAAATAGAGACAGGATATTCAACGGATTTTTCGGAATCGAATTCACTTTCATAGCAGGAAAATGTTCTTGTATTACCCAAGTAAATTTTCTTTTAAAGAACTGTCACAGGCACAGGGGAAGCTGGCATGAAATTCTAATTTTGGTACAGTAGGATATTTTACTGGCGGGAAGAAGAAATAATTGTTTAGCAATTTTCGGCAAATCTTACTGGCAAAATGAGCAGGAAATCAGTTGTTTATAAAATAGTTTGCTAAAAATATATATGCCACCTTCCCTTATGTCTGTGATAGTCCTTTAATGAAAGAAATTTAACTCAGGTAATACAAGAATATTTTCCTGCTATTAAAGTGAATCCGATTCCGAAAAATCCGTTGACAATCCGCTCTCTGTTTCGGTTCAAGATCGCCTGTGTCCTTTCATGTCCTATTTTGTGGTGCATACATATACTTGCCCCAGGTGTAACTCGGGGACTTATGTGGGATCCACACGGAGGCCCCTTAAGTTTGTTTGTTTGTTTGTTTGTATGGTGTTTTTACGTTGCATGGAACCAGTGGTTATTCAGCAACGGGACCAACGGCTTTGCGTGACTTCCGAACCACGCCGAGAGTGAACTTCTATCACCAGAAATACACATCTCTCACCCCTCAATGGAATAACCATGAATCGAACTCGAGGCCACCGAGGTGGCACGCCAACACCATACCGACCACGCCACTGAGGCGCTTGGAGGCCTCTTAAGGCACTACGCATCGATTGTCACAGAGGGGTCAGTTTCCGGACAGGCAGCAGACTCACGAATCCGGAACGTTCTAATACAAGAGCCCACGTTAGAAGCTGCAAAGCAGACATTGAAAATAAAGATTTTAAAATCATCGGACAAACACCCAACAGCGCCTCAGTGGCGTGATCGGTATGGTCTTGGCTTGCCACCTCGGTGGCCGCGAGTTCAATTCTCGGGCATTCCATTGAGGTGTAAGAGATGTATATTTCTGGCGATAGAAGTTCACTCTCGACGTGGTTCGGAAGTCACGTAAAGCCGTTGGTCCAGTTGCTGAATAATCACTGATTCCATGCAACGTAAAAACACCACACACACACACAAACAAACACCCAACACCCAGGAATTACCCATTTTAGAGTCCCTGTTGATCAAACCACTGGTTCCCACATTAAACTAGCGGTCAACAGCCACTTCCCTCTTTTTGTATTGAGGTGTATTTTCTTCTTCTTTTTCTTATTTTTTAATTTCCTTCCACTAATGTTTCTTTTACTCTTATGGAAGGCTGGTCCAATACAACATCTACTTTGTAAATTTTAGGATATCTTGATTTTTTAATAAATATAATTTTAAGTGCCATAAATTTATGTTTGAGAGATTTGCTAATTATGTGTTGTTGTTGTTTTTTTTATTTTAGAACCATTGAAGATGTCATTTTAAATAGAGACTACGAAACGTCGGGAAATAAATATGAACAAGGGAGCAATCTTAATTACCCATCAGCATACGTGTTATATATATATATATAAAAAATTTATATATATATATATATATATATATATAGGTGTGTGTGTGTGTGTGTGTGTGTTTGTGTGTGTGTGTGTATGTATATATATATATATATATATATATATATTTATATATAATATATATATACCCTTTCTTTGATTTGTAATGAAAATTAGTGTTCTATCAGACCAACCAGTATTGCGAAAATATAATAAAAAAATGTGAAAATATAACCGTTGATGAGCAGATTATTACGTTTGTTCTTGCGAGTTCAAAGTCGCCAACAAGTAAAAGGAATTCTACCTGAAACGGGTTCCCAAAAATGTCAGTAACAAAACTCGATAAAATAGAACTGGAGAAAACGCGCACACTATTTAACTTCTAGAGAGATCACTCAACGCTGGAGAAATTTTCCGGGAAATATATTTACATGTTTATATCATGGAGTCTCGCAGATTTTCTAGCCAAAAGGGGAAAGAAACAGGACAAAGTGTTCATTCGTGGAGTTATACGACCCAGATGACCGTGGAAGGGCATAGCCGTTATATATATATATATATATATATATATATATATATTATATATATATATATATATATTATATATATATATATATATATATATAATATATATATATAATATATATATATATGTATGTATGTATAATGCGTGTGGAGTGGCATAGCTGTTATATAAGACACGTATGCTGATGAGCATACGTGTCTTATATATTTTTATATTTTTAGCTGTAGCTGAGTAGTTGGACATGTCGGTTACGTATTCGGCTACCGTTCCCAGGGTCCGGGTTCGATTGTCCGCTCTGCCAACGGTAAATCAGAGGAATTTATTTCTGGTAACTGATATTCATTTCTCGATGTGGTTCGGATCCCACAATAAGCTGTAGGTCCCGTTGCTAAGTAACCACTTGGTTCCTAGGCACGTAAAAATATCCTATCATACAGGCCAACCCTAGGAGAGCTGTTAATTAGCTTGGAATGGTAAAACTAGCGTATACTTGACCTTTAGTGATATCTCCGATAAAAATAATGCATTGTTCAAGCGAATAAGAAAATGAAGTGCATTAATTAATATCTTCATTGGCTAAAATATTTTAGATAAATATTAGAACTTTATCTGTGAGATTAGTAATAACATATACATAAAATATATAAACGAAAAATGGATTAATGAGGTAAATAAATTTAAAATCAGGATGAGAATTAGGAACAATAATCACGTACATCGAGGGAGGACTAAGTAAGACTGTGATGTTTTTCTGCTTCTGTAACGACCTACAGAAAAGTCTTCTAAAAGAGCATAAACTTCCAGAATGTACGTGAACAGGAGAGTAGCTGAAATACCGAGCTATTATATAAACTAATTTCATATCCAGTTACGTACAAACTTGTATATTTAGATTACGATATGTGTCCGCACAAATTCGTATCTAACTCTCTCTCTCTCTCTCTCTCTCTCTCTCTCTCTCTCTCTCTCTCTCTCTCTCTCTCTCTCTCTCAAAACTTTGAGACAGCGTACGACAGAAAGCCAATCACGCACGTAACCCGTAAGCTCTTTTTGTTAAAAATGTAAAATTGGTTTCCCTCTTGTCAAGAACACTGGAATAAATTATCACTGGCTTTTTATTAGGGCACTCTCTCTCTCTCTCTCTCTCTCTCTCTCTCTCTCTCTCTCTCTCTCTCTCTCTCTCTCTCTCTCTCTGTTAAAAGTGATGTGCAATGAATACTTTGTTGAATGTGCTGTAGAGAAAAAAGAAGTTAAAGAAATAGTAAAAAAGAAAACACAATAAAATGAAAGAAGTGGACTGAATCTAAACCTTCTCAAGAGATTACGTACATGAGTTGCTTTTACATCATAAAGAAATATAGAATTCTTCATTTAGATCGAGTTAGCAGTAATTCCAATGTGATTGTTCATTCACTTTAAACAATCTTCTCTTATACACGACACCCACCAGTCCCTGAGGCTTCTCTTCGCTTTCACTATAGTAAGCTTCCTCTCATTTATAAGCATTAGCCCTTCAGATTACATTTACGACCACTATTCTTACTCCACAACTTTCCCGCACAAGTTTTGCTCTCCTTTAAAAATTCAAATCATTAGTCATTTTTCTTTCGTCATGAAATTATTTTTCTGCTATTTCAAAACTATACAAAAAAGGACCTTATGAAGGTAGGGACGTCAGTGCACATCGTGCGGTTTACTGTAGGCATTACTTAAGGTTCTTTGCAGAGTCCCTTCGACCCCTAGATGCATCCCTTTCATTCCTTTTATAGTACCTCCATCTATATTCTCTCTCTTCCATCTTACCGTCTAGCCTTTCCTAACAATTGTTTCATAGTGCAGCTACGAGGTTTTCCTCCTTTCAAAACTTTTTATCGTCAATTTCCCTTTCAGCGCTGGATAATCTCATAGATCCCAACTCTTGGTCTTTTTCCCATAATTATAAAGAATATATGAATGGCTTAGAGTCTTAGACAAATGTAGGAAATACTCTGCAGATGAATGGGAAACACGTAAAGGAAACTAAAATTTTGGACATGGGAAAGAGAAATGGATGAAAAGTCAATCCTGAATGAGTATAAGAAAGCAAGAAAGGCACAAGAAAAGATTCATATGAGAAAAAACCCACTGGAAAGGTACGCTGATTCGGGGCAGAAGCGAGGATCTGAACAAGACGGAAAGCTAAATAATAGCAAGGGGAAAAAAAAGTTTTTATAGGGGTTTCTAACCGTTTATGTTTACACTAAGAAGGGGCAAATGAAAATGTTGAGCATTTTTTACAGTATTGATCAGCATACAATAATGTTAGAAGGAATTTAAGTTTCCTATATTACCCACATCAGAAAGATAAAAATTTCCATATATTCAAGTTTTTATTCACTCTGGTTCACTTCTGTTGTGCACCTCTGAGCGCCGCTGTAATAGGTTGTTTCGCCTTTGCCGTTAAGGTTCCCATTTGGCGATAAATATCCCATTTCTTTACTTTTTTCGTAATGAATTGTCAATTTTGGTCCTAATCGAAGGAAGACCAAGAGAAAGAGATGGCATGATTGTGTAGGGGAAGATATGGTATTAAAAGGTACTAATGAGAACGATGCACAGGACAGAAATCGATGGAGACGGCTTATTCACAACGGCGACCCCATATAGAAATGGGCTAAAGCTGGGAAGAAGTAGTCCATATCGTGGTTTCTTGTGAACCTTTATGTCCAGTAAGTCCCTTCGTACAATCAATGGTAGGTGGATGGCCTTTCCTACGGCTTCATGCATGGCGTTGATAATTATCTTTGATAATTATCTTCTTTCCTTGACCTGAGCAAGATACTTTTGTTGTTTTAAGACTGCAGTTTACCAGCAGGATGTCTGTATTGTATTTTCATTTTCTTCAGTTAAGCGTCTCCTTTCGATCCGTACATTATTCATAAGTCTCCCTTCCTCAGTGACGTTACTTTCTCTCATAAAGTCTACATAACCAATACCAGGTGGGATTAATCACATTTGCTGCTCAAGAAATGTTTCATTAATCGCATGTTTCATTGAAAAATGTATGAATATGCCCCCATCTGTAGTATTGTGTCCATCCTTCTCCTTTTTCTTTATTATTTATACTTTGTTTAACGTCTACACTTAGGTCTGCAAAGTTTAATTAAACTCTCATATACTGTTCCCCTCACCTGCCTTAATGTTTTTAATACATTTACTGATATTTCTTTGGTTGCTCCTATCCACTGTAATTTGGTCTACTGAGGTACGCCAGCGGGCTCACATAAGTCGAACTGCACTTATTTAAATATAGGTTTTACATATTTCCTTTAAAAATATTAATCAGGTTTACACATTCATTGGTTGATGTTCATGTTCGTAAAAGAAAACTGAGAGTAAGAAGAGAGAGAGAGAGAGATGAGAGAGAGAGAGAGAGAGAGAGAGAGAGAGAGAGAGAGAGAGAGAGAGAGAGAGAGAGAGAGAGAGAGAGAGAGGAAAAAACTTTCTTTTATAAACATTGGTTCAGTCGTACTGCCTTCTACTTGTACTCTGGATGCCTTATACATGTTTCTTCTATTGTCCTGCACGCTTTTACAGTGACTAACCAGTTTCACCAATACAAAAATTGCCCCATGAATAACAAGAATTTCTTATGCATACCCTTTATCATTGTCAGGAAAATTTTCGAAAGTTCCTTTTTCATTGCATTGTTTTTGAATGGCCTGTTAAGTACAAATTAAGTATCTTGAAAGTTATTATTACAACGGGGTTTCTGGGTTATGCTTTTCTGTTGTTAATATCTTAAACGACTATCATTTCATTATTAGTATAATCATGGTTTTCTTTACTTTTCTTTACTTGATTGCTTTGGTCAGAATAAAAATTTGTACAGTCAGATACGGGTAGTCTTCTATTGCTGCTCGTTCATACATATACCTGTCGAATTCATATATATTTAATATATCTAATAAATATATCTGAATTCGACAGGATATATGAAATGTACGAGCGGCAATAAACTTTTTAATTCTTCTTGTGGTCAGGTCGGCAAAATGACCTCGCTGTTATTATGGGATGCGGGTTCGTTTTCCGCTACCAGATACTGTAAATTAGTCTGTAATTGCTTCATATTTCTTGTATTTAGATCCAAGGCCTTATAGTGACAAGCATACCGAAAAGCGTGAAGAATTTAAGAAGTCAAGAGGGCATTGTGGCAATTACATGGTAAATGCATATATATATATA